>NC_090888.1:882948-930448 GCF_036669925.1 Montipora capricornis | reverse complement strand
TGCCTGTCACTCCCCTGGTAAGTGGTGTCTTTGTGCATAGAGCCTTTTGCGCGTATTTTCTTAGGATCGAGAGGGTAGTGGGAAATGCTTAGATTTCTCTTGTGGACACAGTAGAATAATTAACTTAACCGGCAATGGTGTCGAAAGTCATGTAACCCGAATGGCGTTTTAGTGGATCTTTGGACAAAATATACCCTTATGAGGCTCAATAATGGCAAGTCAATTGGATACTGAACAAGACAGGCGGTGGAATCTTAAAAGCGACGAGTAATGGACTTCGACAACAATCTGTCGCCCGTCGAGCCGAAATCAAAGTGAGCAGCATTTCTAATATTTTACCAAGTGTGCTGTTATGTAGAACACTGAAACTAAATGGAAAATTCTCTGGTAACTTATGGGTTCAACAAAGACAGAGAACGAATCGAACACCTTAAGGACGTTCGCGCGAAAATTTTTCAACATTGATTTTTTTCTGAAACTTTTACCACTGTAAGATGATGAGTTAGGTATGTCAGAAATGTAAAAAAAATGGGGGGTCACCGACTTCGTTTTGGAGAGAACATGCCCGGAAAAACACCCAAAATGTGACAAAATCGGGCTTCGTTAGCGAATAAGGCCAGTGTCTGTAAACCCAAATATATTGCAATTAAATCTTTGAAGTGAAATCTTCTCTGCCAAATATTGTTTAAATGGACTTATTAAGTGAATTTAGTCAACTGGTGAGGTTCCTTAAAGATCAAGTTCGCATTTAGCGACCACAGTTTCACTCGCCTTGCAGCCGCAAGATGGCAAGATTTGATGTCCCGTGAGCAGAAATCTTGGAATTTTTTTAACTTCCCACTTTGATTTTTTGTTCATTTTTGGACAACGTGGAGATAATTGTAAATAAAATCCGTTTCTGGAAAGAAAAATAGGGGTCACCGAGCGTCCAAGACCGTTAAATCCAGGCAAAGCTATAGCAATGGCCTTTTGCCCTATCATTTCTCATTTATTACTTAGCGCGCGCGCTCGTGTATGACGTGGCGTATGCATTTGCGTGCGCAGTAAGGATGCGCAGAAACAATTGGCGCGAACGTCCTTAAGTGGATCTGTGATCAACTCGGCACAGTCTTCAGGTAAAAAAAAATAATTGGAAATGTGACAGCCAAGAATTATTTGAAAGAAAGCTTGTCGTCTATTTTGTGCTTTATTATTCAAGGAAAAGGTTCTTCATGGAAACGGTTTGATCCTGAAATTTTACTTTGTTGTAATATTGCGCATATTTGACACGACTGAGTTTTTTCTCTTCACGCACGTAATGAAATAGGAAAGGGTTTTTGCCTCTAATAGCAAATATGTTCTTTGTTTCAAAAAATTGTTCGCTGGAAAAGGTCGCCTTTATGAATTTATCATGTTTTATAATATGCGAGCTTGGTAGTTTTTATGGCAATAGAAAAGCATTTTCGTGTCAAAATGAGGTTAATGTCTTTCTGTTTTGCGATTTATTTGTTCAACCAAAAGTACAATAACAAAATTAAACGCAGCAAAAATCTCCCAAAATGTTTGTCGCTGATCGTAACTTTTTATATTCTATATTCACGGTTCAAAATTAATGTTGTTTTCGTGTCGTAAATACGTTATTCTCGTGCGACCGTCCTGGAAACGTCCTTCAGCTCTTTTATTTCATTTATTTCATTTCATTTATTTTATTTAAAAAAAAACTGTGTATCAATTTACTTTTGCATCAATATTTGTTTTTGCATAAAGCAAGCTAACAAAATCTGTACCTTGCTGAGTTCGCATTTGTTAGCGCTAATAGTATTTTTGGTCCAATGCTTCTGTTTTACGAAGGGGTATATGTTCGAGGTCACTCATCCCGATACTAACCCCGCCGGACACGGATAACGTTTTAAACTTTATTACAAAGCTGTCAGATGCTCAGAGGGCACGCGCAAACTTGTGGTGAAAGAAGTTGTGAGGGAGCTTGAAAATTATCAACATGTCAGCCCAGAAGCCAATGTGTCTCACTTCCCATTTATTATCTTCAATCTTTCTGGGTTCAGTGCTTTGCTAGTAACCACATGTCTTCTCAGGCTATTTACCCAAGACTTCTACCATGGCACTACAATGATAGACAATACCAAATCAATATCATGCACTGTTAGAGCTACATATACACAAGGACAACTTGAATCTCCTGGAAGACAACACACAGCTCAGTTGACATTTTATATGGAATAAATCGCTGTGTTACTTCACTACCACACGTACGCAATGCGTGTCTATTTTTTCTAAAGAGGACAGGAATTTCTTCTTTCTGACAAATGATTAATTTATAGGCCGGTAGCCAGGTTTTTAACCTCAGAAAAGGATCTGTTTCGTCGTGCGAACGTGTGAGGACCTGTCAGCCAAAGGGCCTCTGCTGGTATGACTTCTGAGTGACCCCTTAAATGGTCTTAATGACTCCCCAACTTGAAAAAATTTGTCTGGAACGGTGAATAAAATCTCAATTTGTGGTGTTGCGGTGACCTCACGCTACGGTGTTCGGTGAAATGAAATTATTTGCGGTGCTGTGGTTTCTTGCCTAATCTTTCTCAGACCTAAATTTAGCATGTAAACTTTGTTAATCCGTGATAATTTATGACAAGCACGTACTATTGTGTTTAATTTGTAATAAAATACAGACCAACATTGTCGATGCACCAGTCAATGTAAACCCCCGCACCGCACCCCCCCCCCCCCTTCCCTCCCCGGCTGGGACATAGCGGGCATTTGACAAGCGCACACTTCTAAAGTTGCAAAAAGCCCCGCACCTCAAGGTCAGGTTATTCCTCTAATTGAAGCTAACGACCCCGCTCACATCCCCCGCTCTTGTTGAGTGAAAGACACAGGCTAATGTGAATGGTTTAATGGCGAAATTCATCGATACTGGTGGCAACAACTTGCTGAGACTGAGAGAAGGACAACGAGTGCTGTGGATTTAGGGAAGCCCTCTTGTAGAAGGAACGGACGCGGGAGACCATCCTTCGATATACCACCGCAGCTGTTTTGGAAGAATTGAGAAGGCTTGGGTTCACTTGGACTCGCATTGCTAGAATGTTAAATGTTTCTCGTTCTACGATTCACAGACGTGTGACAGATCATGATCTTGAAGGTCTTTTCAGACATAACTGATGCAGTACTTGATCACGTTATAAAAGACTACATTCCCGGCATGGACCCACCACAGGTCAATCCTACCTAATTAGGCACCTAAAATCCCTGGGACTACGAGTTCAATGTGACAAAGTAAGGTCAAGTCTAACAAGAGTGGATCCTGACAACACTGCATTGCGTTGAGCCGCGCATAGTTAGGATAAATGTGCGTATATCTAACTGTGGGCCGCAGAAATATCAAAGACTGTCGTTCATCATTAATAGTATCTGCCATGACAAGAACAACAAAAAGAGCAATTTTCAACGCCATAAAATACATTGGCTGGGATAGGATAGGTTACCTCTTCAGAATCTGTTTCACATTTATCCAGTAGATTGAGCAAGCTTAGCGCCAAAGGCTCCCCATTCAATTTGTTCCACCATTTTGTAAACTCAGTAGCCAAGCCTTCTATCCAAATATGGAAGATAGGTCACGTGCATTATCCAATGAATATTTCTTGAATTATCGAATGAATTTTGCTTAAATCATCGAATGAATATTGCTTAAATTATTGAATGAATATTGTTTGAATTCAATTGAAGCTATGATCCTCGCAGTTATGAACGCAATTATTGCAGTGGCGTAGAGAATCCTTAAAAATTCAGGACTTCAACGGGGTTTGAAAACGTGACCTCGCGATTCCGGTGCGACGCTCTAACCAACTGAGCTATGAAGCCACTGACGTTGGGAGCTGGTCATGTGTGGGTTCTAATGTTCCCGTGAGGAACGAATCAATGATGAAATGATATATGAAATGGATCATTGGAGCCCTTTTGTTTCATAAATAGAGGAGAGAATCGAATGCGTATCAAGGCGAATTTATCGAATTTTGCTAAAAAGTTTATCGATTGTTGTAAGTGATTGTTAATGATTTGTCATTATGTTTACTTAATTTCCCACGCAAAGAGTTAGAGAGAAAGAAAGACTGATTTCTTTGGAAGGATCGGAGAAAGAGGTATGACCTAGATTTGCATGATTTAGTGGTATGTTCCTTAAGTACTTTTCGATTAGTGATTTCTCATCGGCGGGTCTAATTTGCAGGTCGCAGGTCGCAGGTCGCGGGTTGCAGGTCATTGTTTCACCAATACAGAAAGTATCCTAAACATTCTTAAAAGCTAACCTTAGGCCTAATTAGGCCTAAACAAAAGTTCTTAGGCCGCTAAGGTTAGCTTTTATGAATGTTTAGGGTACTTTCTGTATTGGTGAAACAATGACCTGCAACCCGCGACCTGCGACCTGTAGATTAGACCCGCCGATTTCTCATGATTTCTTTTAGTTTCTGGGGACAGCTATTCTTAGAGTTATTTTCACAGAGTTATGTCGTAGAGTTAGAGTTAAGTTTCCAAAATCCTGAATTCAAGATTTTGGCAGTCCAAAATCTTGAATTCAGGATTTTGGAAGTCGAACTCTGACTCCAAGTCATAACATAACTCTACTGAAATAACTCTCTTGATAGTTAACCTTTTAGTTTCTACGAGTAATTAATAACATTGCGTATGCCACGTGTAGCATGAGTTTATATCGTGTATTGATCGGCGTTTGTACTGAATTATATTTTCATAGCTATTTGTAATAATTACCTTTTCAGTTTTTACGTGATTGCAGGCCTCCAATAAACAATTCAGTCTAAAGAATTGGTCTTATAGTAATGGCTTTCTTCCCCCGATCTCCTAAATCAACCGCACCCGCTACAATTGTATTATATTGAACAAACTCAAATATATTTGAATGTGGAAATTATCAACGCATATACGCGACATCGAATATTGACACATTTCGGCAACCATATTTGGTCACCTCTATTGTTGCTTAATAGTTAATAATTTAGTAATCCTGTATATTTAATTCAAATTTTGTATTAACCCTCACTTATGAAGAAGTATGCAGAAGCATACAAAACGTTGAGTAAAAGATAATTTCAAAGGGTGCGTTTATATCGGGGGTATATATCTTATGTTTGTCACCGCTGTTATTATTCCTGATAAAACTGAGATGACCAAAGAAAAAGAGTATTTAGTTCAAGACTCTTGATCATAAAAGAAATTGATAAGAGTGCACAATGTTCCGATTATCTCTCCAAGAATTTGGCGAATCTCTTCGGAGAACTTTGCGTTTGGAGCCCTTTCGTCTAATCGTGATTTCAGCTTCCCCAAAATCCCTGTGACACGAGTAAAACACGGTACCCCTTCTTTTACAAGAATCTGTACAGTACGGTCAAACTCGCTACTGGGTATCATAGCTGTTTTGATATGAGCACAAATCTCTTTTGTGCTCCTCATATGAGGCACTCCCTGACTGAATCGAACCACTTTCTTGAAGTCATCGTCCCATTTCAGAACCACATCAAGTATAAACTGCAGGTCTTCTAGCTGTTGTTGCATGGTGTCATACTGTTTGTCAAGTTCTCTAATGTTGGATTTGAATTCCTTAATGCTCTTGGTGACGGAAATAGTTGATAGTTTTTCTATCCGCGTCGCCATGACGTCATTTTCTTCGTTCTTAGGTATGGTAGTCATATCTGCGAAAGAAAAAAGTGACATTTTTCGGCCCCGAATAGATATAATCACGATCTTGAATACACTGCACATTTTTTTAAAGAACCTTTTTTCGGAGATTCTTGAGTCGTCACTCGCTGCAGTCACCAATAGCATCAGTCATATATAGAGACTTTTTGTTGTTGAACGAGGCACAAGGCACAAGAAGCGAGAAAAACATTGAAATGCCTGTTACTCACTGCGCTATCTCGCGCTACTCTTCTCGTTGACTTAAATATAAATGTGATGCTACGTTAAAAGGTGTTAAATCAACTGAGTTGAAACCTGTCCTAAAAAGAATCAAGCCTTTGCCCTTTATTAACTTATAGTTTAGTGGTTGAGTTTTGGTCGAGTTATACTTCTGCTTGCGCATGTTTTATTTGACCTGTTTTATGAATCAGGTGATTCATGCACAATCTGTCTTCGCACCGGTGACTCAGTTGGTTGAGCATCGGGCTGCCATGCGGGAGGTCGTGAGTTCGACTCCGGCCGGACCAACACTCAGGGTCTTGAAATAACTGAGGAGAAAGTGCTGCCTTTGTAATTACATCCGCAAATGGTTAAGACTTTCAAGTCTTCTCGGATAAGGACTATACACCGTAGACCCCTTCTCGCAACCCTTCAATGTTCACAACCCAGTGGGACGTAAAAGAACTCACACACTGTTCGTAAAGAGTAGGGCATTGAGCTCCCGGTGTTGTGGTCAGGGCTCATTTCATTCATTCATGTGCTGGGTGAGATCGCTAATGGACTGATAGCGGCTGCCAGCGGCGCCTATATATGCTGATGTCCGATCTCACCCATAGACTGTCCCTTGCTTGTAAAGCGCATTTGAATATGTCAATAGAAAATGCGCTATATAAATTCATTACCATTACCATTATATGTTCGATACCTTTTCATATATAAATACGTTCTGGCAATGAAAAAGAGCGAAAACTTGATAGCAAAAGAGTACGTAATGCTAATTCCTTACCAAGATTTTAATTTAAAGAATTTTCTAGAATTGTATTATCTCAGAAACGTATCCGCTGTTACAAGCCTTGGGAGTTGGCAGGAAACCACTATCTACCGCAGTATGTTTGCAAGAGAGTTACGATAGTCAAAGAACCGTCGAAACGATGGTTGGCTTACCTTTTATTAAAACCCAAATGTTGAGAAGTAGCTTGAGCTATACTGAACGTGGCCAAGATTTTGAGCGTAAAGTACAGCTTATAATGTATTTCTTTAGAAATGCGTTTGGTCGATGACCCTCCCAAATGATCATGAATTTGCCTTCGCTTGATTGGCTGCAAATTATGATTCTTTGTTTCTGATTGGCCAAGACGAGGACAGGTGCAGTTGAATTGTGCGTCTCTCTTTATTCAAATGAAGTCTCTCATTGTTCTGGCGCATGATTATTAGCAACCTCAAAAGTAAGTCATTGCGTACCTAGATCCTCGATAAGTTGTCAATTGACGACTTTATTTTTAAATAATATAAAATGTGCTGACTACTTCATTTTTAATCCGTCTTTCCAAGTTCGTCTAGGATGTGGTTGAAGGTATGAGAGATTTTGAATGACCAACATCAAAAACAATGTGAAACCAAAAAGCAAGACCACGGAGAAAATGTGACAATTCACTGCGTGCATACAAAATTTCATTCTGACAATTATATTTACACTGGATCCGGAGTTGACAACAACAGCTGCTTTTGAGGATATTTTAATTCCTGACGAGACGGTCCTTTCATGTCTTAAAACATTTAGACGAATGTAATTTTAAATGAAGGTCTACTTTCTTCCTTTAGGTAGTAGAAAGAACGAGGAAAAGGCGTTTATTTTACTATCATCTCTTTTTGAGGATAGCTTTTTAAATCGATTTTGATTCAACAATTCTTTATTCAGAGCTTTTTGTATTTTAAATTTATGAACCTTTGTGCAACGTACCAATAGCTCTTCAACATATTTTATGTTGTTATGTCATACTTTGACAAGGAATTATACTTACAAATTAACCCGAAGCCCTACACTGAATAAATGTAAAAAAAATAAAATAAAAATGAAATCTCCTGCAACAAATGGGGAGGGTGGCCTCAGAATTGGTCGCAGAATATGAGATATATTTTAAAGCAATCTTATGCAACGCGGAATACAACTCATTTATTTTTGAGAAAAAGAAGTCATGTTTCTCTGATTTCTAAACGAAATCTGTATTATTCGAAATTTTAAAGAACTTAACCTTAAGTTCAATTGATACATACTGTTGTGTTATAAAGTATTCTTAGAACAAAAGTATATAATAAACGTGAAAATAATTGCCGTTAAAAAATAATCATGCGGTGGTGTAAATAAAAATTTCTGAATGGTCTCAAGCAGTTATCTCGGTACAGTTATTGTCATCTCTATATTTGTTTTTATCTTCTTTTAAAATAATATCCATTGAGCAATGAACTATTCTTCAAAATATATCTCCAACATGGTATCAGTGGAACCAGTAAGCCTGCCAAGAAGTTGACGAATTTCTTCGATAAACGAAGCTTTATACGCTGCATCATCGTTGAGAATTTTTGAAACTTGTTTTTTCAACAACTCCAAAGCCTCGTAGACCTGTTGAAAGCAGGGAACATCTGCAGTGACCAAGTTCTGCATTCGAAAATAAAAATCGCCATGAATGTCATTTAAGTGATTTTCTATCTGCGCGCAGATTTCCTTGACGTTTCTGACAAAAGGAACTCCTTGAGTGTTCCGTTCAATGTTGTCGAATGTTTTTGCCCATCCTTTGATGCTTTCGTTTAAGAATTGCAGGTCTTGTCTCTGCTGAAGTAACGTTTTTTGAAGCCCTTCTAAACTGGAGATCTCCTTCTCTAGTTCTTGCTTGTGGTTCAACAGTCTTTTCAGTGAAATTTTCTTCCCGCTGATGGAATGTGTTCCGTTCATGTAGACAGGGGTCTCCATTTCTGCCAAAAAAGAAAAAAATATGAATGGAAGTGAAAAATCATGGCAAAGATGAATAAGTATGATTGTAATCACGTGACGGCTAAATTTGTATGCTATTGCTCATTGAAGATAACAAGGTTTTTCTAAAGTCGACGAAGGGGCGAAAATATAAGAAGTCATCTGCTATAGATGCTATTTTTTGATTTCGGCATTTTTTCTGTGTTTTTATAACCTCGTTTCCTTAGAAAAGTTACATGAAAAAACTTACAGCTCAACCTCAATCTCAGTTGGGCGCTTTCAGTGAACAAAATTATTTACGTTAATGAAAAATAGATAATCATTTGTTTCGACAATGAAATTAATAGGAAAAGGTTCACTTTGGATCGATTGGAAGCACAGTAATTCTACCAAAAGCGATAGAAGGAATGAAAGAAATCGGTTCAAAACTCAGAAAAAAAAAGCGGAATTAGAGAAAGAAGTCAATGTAAATAAGAATTTGCATATTTTGATGTTGAAGATCGCCATCAATGGTGTGCACTAAGTAGCAATATGGCCAACAGTAAATTGATTCGAAATTTGAACAGGATTTACATTGATTTTTCTTAGAGATCTATATGAAAATGTTGGGTCTCAAAATGAGGAATGAACAGATTCTCGTGTGATATGTAACATGTTAGATTAAGAATCCCGGAATAGTTGGAGGCAGACTAGCTCGCGCATGTTATTTTATAGAAGCCAAGTCGAAGTGTTGTGGATAAGATGCTTCCAAGAACAACCTGAACTAATAACTGGGGCGCGATTTAAAGTCACTCTCATCACAACTCTGTCATGTTGCCTCCACTATATACTAGATCTAAGCCCATGGACTTAGGTTAGTTTATGATCGGCTATTTACTCTTTAAAACACTGTTTGTGTTTACAGTGTTTTTGAAAAGTTTAAAATTTTAGTCGCTTTATATACATGACGTAACCTACCGTTTCGTAGACAAGTGCTACCAACATCCAGCAACAAAATAAAGCAACTGTTTCGTCGAGTCTTCACTGAGCGCTACCAAAGGCAAACTCTGATTCGATGGGCGCTGCCGGACATCGCTGAGCCCTGAAGTGACAGTATGGTAAAGGACAAACAATAAACCATTTATTGAAAGATTGAAAGACAAGTGGCGTTCATATCAAAGAAAACGCGAATCTGATTGGTTAGCACAAAGAGGCAGGTGCTGTCCATAACTATTTTATTACACTTCGTTATTTCACGCATATGCAAGTTCTAGACATAACTTATATACATGTATTGTTGAAGATCTCTGTTCATGCTTTTCTTCCAGTTTTAAAAGGAAGAACTGAGTTTCCTCCTCTTTGCAAAATAAAGGTGTCTTCCATAGGTTTTTGACACCCTCATAAAATATTGATTTCCTCTGAAATTAAAATATGAATGCGCTTATTGTAGCTGCAGCTTTCAACGATGCTTTTCACTGTACGAACACACTAATGGAGACTATTTTTCCTGGTTATTTTAAATAAATGATCGTAGTAATGAAATGGAAGCTATTTATAATCTTAAGGTTTTCCACTTACAACTGAGTGTTAGAAACCTACGAAAGCATACGCTTACTCAGTATCATCGATACACACATGTGCACATAAAATATTAAGTGGTTGCACGAGATATTTATAATATCAATCGAAACAGCACATTCATGAGATTTTTTACCGTCAGAAAGCTTGAAAAATCAAGACATAATTTACAAGTGAACTCCTTTGAAAATCCTTTTAACGTATATTTGCATATCTCGCCTGGCACAATGAATTTAAATAAACTTTTCTTTCAGCTGTTTGGGTCTTGCCGTCACTTTTCTTCAATTTTTATTGGTTACTCTGAGATGATAGCGCACAATTCATAACAAAAACAGGGAGTGGAAAATCTTTCGTTTGCTTTCTTGATCACTTTCTTAGATTTTAACTGTCTGTTATCGTCCATCACATTCACAGTAGCGTAAGACCTCAATCGAGTTGATTTCTGTTATCGAAATTTCAGGCTTAGTACGGTTGTATTCTCAAACTCATCAACGTTTATTTCTAGAAACGCAAAATCACAAGACCAAAGCTTGGGGAACAAGGAAAAGGTATTTGAATCAATAACAATTTGACTGAAAAGAAACGTTTTATGCATGCAATATTTATTCAAAATCAAAAATCTCTGTTCTCTATATTCTAAACTTGGATTATTAACGCGTATGTCGAGCATCCATCCTTTGATGGTGAGGGAAAGTTTTGACCCTATTCAGTATTTCTACGTTTCATGGTTTCAAGAAATTTACTCAAAATCGTACTACCGACATACTGCAGGCCTCCAAAAGAAACCTTACGAGCTTTTGCTCTTCGTCAAACCAAAGGACTAGAAATTCTAACAACAGGGGAGAAGAAGAAGTAGAAGATATCCTGTAGAGATAAAGAAAAATCATTTAAAACAATGCGTTGTCAATATCAGCTCTTTTAGATTATTTCGATTTCCCATTAGGAACCCAAGGGTGTCTTTGTAAACTCATCCAGCGACTTAAGAAATTTAAATGGTCTGCTTACAGTAAATGTACATTTATAGTTGTTATGTTGTTGTTGTAGATTCGAAATGAGCGGCCCAGTGGCAGTTGAACTATCAAGCAATTCTCTTAATCTACGACATCTTGGTGCTACGGGGAACGGACTAGAGACGAGCCATGGTCTCTCAATGAAGATGATCGACAACAATAAACATAATCTTCAGAAGGCCGTGAACAGACTGGAAAAGATTCAGAGCCCCATGAAAAAACAGTGTGAGGACCTTTTTTTTATTGTGGCAACAATGGAAGACTGGATCCAAATCCTGCATGAATCGGAGAGAGGCCATAGTGGCGTGCCTTTACTGAGATCAGTGAAGGAAGGCTGCCACGAAATTCTCCCGAATTTGAATAACAATAATAGCGACCTCAATCAAGCTGTACAGCGGCTTAGTAAGGCCAGCGTCCCCCGCATTGCGCACGTGCAGAAATGTCTGAAAGATTTGAGGGAAGAGATTCGAGCGGTGTTTGATAACGAAAATACCTACAACGGAAAGTTTGTGGAGGATGTGAGGGATAAGATGGGAAGTATTGTTGGTACGGCGGATGCATTGTTAGCACTGTATTACCATCAACTGTAGACAGTTTAAAAGAAAATTCGAGTGTTCGAGTATTCCTTCAGCTACCGCCTGAACAAAATACGAAAATCTATGGAAAATAAAGGAAGCGTCAAGAGATTTCTTTCAATTTTATGTACCCCAAGTGTACGTGTATTGAACACTTCAGTTTATCAATCACTAAACCCGCACTCGTCATAGAACAAAGGCTCTCATTCTTAACCTTTCAATCGTAATTGACTTCGTGGGTCTTGCTCCACGCTAGCCCTCTTTTCCCATGAAAGAAGTCCCTCTGGGATAACAACTGAAAACTGTCATTCAAATTATTTGGACCGGTTATTTCGGGAGGCTCACACCACAGGTAACGTCTTATTAGAAGGATGCAATCTGCAATACTGTTGAACAAAACGACAATGTTATTATACCAAATAAAACAGCAATAATTTCTTAACAAGATGCACTCGTTGACGTGATGAAATAGGTCACCATAGCAACAAAGGAGTCATCTAAAAATACTCTATTATTTGTCTTTAAACGCTTATTTCTCAAACAAGAACTCCGTGACCCTCAATTTTTATTTCTGTTAAGTTTAAAAGAAAAATTTCCAGTTGTGAGGGTGGCTATGAATCCACTCCAGATAATTGTTTAAAACTACACGAAGACTCACTATAAAAGACATGGTGCCTTAGAGATGTCTAATAATTTGTTCAATAAAAAGCACCTTATGGTAATGTGTCCGTAACATGTCATAAAATGTTATTTGACGTTCTTTTTTTTTAATCCCCAGTTCCTTTTCTTCGCGCTTGAAATCTTTTCGGGTTTCCGACTGTGTTGCTGTTTGTGGATCACCATCGAACAAAAGCAGTGTGTAAAACGCCCCCTTTTATAGTGCGTCTTCGTGTTTAATCACTTTCCAGAAATAGTGACCTACACGTCACATGCGAGATGGCCTTGTTAAGCAATTAATGGTGTTTCCATAACTTTGCCGTTACATGAAACAGTTGGGTAGATTTAATCCTTTCAAATGGTGCAGTTTGTTGAAACTGGGTTGAACCTCCTTAACAGAAGTCCAACAAATGGGTTATTACCCAAAAAAGCTGCTTGTTTGTTTGTTATTTATTTGTTTAAGCAGGTTGAAGTTTTGGCAGCTATTCAGTTGATGTGGACCTGCTATTCCCACCCACCCCCATATACACACAGAGGACAGCCACAACACCGGGAACTTCCTCCCCTACTCTTCTCGAGTAGTGTGTGGGTTCTTTCCACACTTTAATAGTGTGTGGGTTCTTTAAAATAACATGGAAATTATTTGTGAGACGGGACCTCCGGCTTATCGTCCTTATCTGAGAAGACTTAAAAGTGTAACCATTTGCGGATGTAATTACAAAGGCAGCACTTTCTCCTCAGTTACTTAAAAGCCCTGAGTGTTGGTCCGGCCGGAGTCGAACTCACAACCTCCCGCATGATAGCCCGGTGCTCAACCAACTGAGCCACCGGTGCGCGGTGACTTCTCCTCACTACTTTATACAATCAAACAGCCTTTATATGCTGCGAACTCCTTTACTCGGAGCACGGCTTTCGCTCAGAATCGGTGTATTCTGTTTCATAACAGACCCCTTTCGTAAGTTAATAAGGAGCTTGAGCATGCGCGTTTTTGAGACGGGACTGCAACCGGAAGTGAGTTGTTTTCCCTTTTAACTTGTCTTCACACAACCACATTTACATTGCCGAGTATCTTTTCTCCATTAGAGATAATTAGTATAAAAATGTGGCAGACACCACTGTCCTGGCACGCGAAATGTTCTCTTCCGGTTGCCGTCCGCGTCTCAAAAACGCGGGTGCTTAAGCTCCCTATTTGCTTAGCGAGTGGACACTGAAGACGACTTTGCGTGCTTTTTTGACGTCAAAGTCACTTATCAAACAAAAGCGCCTCCTTTCAGTGATTTTCCCATTTTTAACAATTGCGTTAAGGGAGAGTAAGCATGAAGAAGGCGCGTGTCATGAAGAAAGAGTCTTGTCCATAACAAATTAAAATAAGCCTTATTTAGAGCTATAATAACTTTATTTCGCTACGTAAGGAAAACAACACGAAGTGCAGCTTACAAAACTCCACGATTAAGCCGTAATTAAAATACTTACATTGAACAATCACTTTCAGATTTATCACTCAAATGTGGCCGTAAGTTAATTCTATTTATTACTCTTTCCTATAATCTTCAAATGTACTGACGGGAAAAGCAACACTGTTTTGCTTTTAAGCACAAATATCTCAACAGTTACAATGAAAGTTCCAGCAACAAACATCATTCTTGTTAGGTGTTCCAGCACAGTGCCTCGCTTTAAGACCCGCCCACAAGAGGTTTAGAGCCCGCCCTTACGGGGCTCGTGTTTATTCACAGGGCGACTGTTCAGTCGAACGTGTTTGTCGCGTTTTGCTTTGTTCCGGTGGTTTCTTTGGCCATCGTCAGATTCATCGTTTGCCCAGTCCCTGTCGCGTGCAACTCTGTGTTCATGTTCTCTCTGTTCTTGTTCGGAAGACTTCTCCCGCCAATCCATAGTGTTTCTTATCTTGTCTCTGCGTGGGGCAGCAACAGTGGATCTTAGAGCTGGATCTAAGAAAAAAGGTAAATAAATGCACAAGGAATTCATAAAATATCATGTCGTTTCGATGATTGGCCATGATTTCATATCATCGTTTTCAATAAACATTTGTAAAAGTACACATGCGAAAAGTGATGTGAAATGGTATAATTAAATTGAGGCAATTGAATTGACATGCAGGGATGGAAGCGAAAAAGAAAAACCCTAACCTTATACACTTCTAGACTGATTTTGCGAATCAGCGCTGTTGAAATGAGTGCTCAGACGCGAATACTATCGATACGTACTGTTCATCACGTAATTATTGTGAAATGTCCACAATCCTTCTCTCTGTGCCAACATCCAATCAGAACCCGCTACGAGCCCGCTGCGATTCCTGTATTTAGTTGCTAGTCGCATGGGGTGTGGGGATAGGGTGTAGGGATGGGGTGTACATACGGGCGGTGCAGTGGTGAGAGCCACTCGCCTCCCACCAATGTGGCCCAGGTTCGATTCCCAGACTCGGCGTCATATGTGGGTTGAGTTTGTTGGTTCTCTACTCTGCACCGACAGGTTTCTCCGGGTACTCCGGTTTCCCCTCTTCTCAAAAACCAACATTTGACTTGCGTGATTTGCTTTCATTGTTAATTTCAGTTTATAGTGTCCCCAATTAGTGCTCCAGCGCTAGAACGACTAGACACTTAAATATTCCAGTAAATTTTGGTGAATTTCCTTTGGAAATATTTTGGTTCAAAAGAAATTCAATGACAAAACTCTCAAGCCACAGCTGTAAGTGATCTACTGCTTATTAATGGACTACCTGTACCTGTCAGGGCTCTGACATTTGTCCGCTGTCTGTCTTTTATACCATGCATACTCTGCCTGGTTCTTTCTTTCCACTCCCTGTCAAAATCAGCTGCATCACCTGTTTGGAAAACATATTTATTTACATATGACAAAGAGATTCATAATAAACCATACAAAATCAATTTGCTAGTTATCTCAACAGGAATGCGTTGGTCTACCAAGGAGGTCGGACAAAAATACAGAGTTTTAGAATGACTGAGGAGAAAGTGCTGCCTTTGTAATCACATCTGCAAATGGTTATCTTTTCTTCTCTATTATCTTCTCGGATAAGGACGAGAAATAACTAAAGACTTAAGTTTCATTGAAGCTGTAGCTGTTGAATACAGAAACATAGTATGGATATCACTAATCACTGCTTTATCACAAAGACTGCAGAACTTACTTTCATCCAGGTTGATAAAATCCTGTTTTCTCTCTTCATCTCCAGATTTGCTGTTGACCGATCGTTCAATCACATGTGAGCGTTCACCTGTGGTCAGATGATGAAAAAACACCTGTGTTTCATTTTGGCCTTATGAAACTAGAGGGGATGGATTGGGATGCTTGCTAGCAAGGGTCACTGTGTCTTGAGAGTAAACTGTATTTAGTTTTCATGAATTGATGTAAGTCACCATCATTATTCTTGTACTTGCAGTAGCGGTGCACCCAAAGAACACTGAAAACAATTTCTAGTTCTTTGCCCTTGTCTTGCTACTCAGTGCACAATTTACTTTCCTCTGCTGAACATTTTGCAGGCACTGTATGGTTTAACATGAAATGTAACCAATCTCTTTTTATCTCTTTAACTTCAATGACAATGCTGCAAGATTTGAGAGGCTGTAGTCAACAATAAAAAAGATTCTGTCATTACAATGTAACTTTGCTCGGGCCAAGTAGCTTTTTGTGTTTGCGTGCATTTACCATGAAAACAGAAATGTATAGAGGGCTGTGAAGTACACAAATCTGCCAAGATCAGCCAGTTAATTTCTTGTCTTTCAATGAAAAAAGGTGCATTTAACCTTGTCAGCATAATGATAATTTATTGACAATCACTTTTTTTTATTTCAGTAGTTAATTATAAAAGGGTATTTACAGTACAACAGGTCAACTCACAGCTAAAAGACAACTCAATGGTTATGAATGTTAGCCCAACATTAAGTGCCACAATATGTTACCTAAGTGATGACCAATTGCCATGCGATGCAATCCAGATTCTGAATCACGCAAAGAATGTTGCGTCTCTCTCACCTAAAAGCCATAAAAGAAAATTGGATGCTTTTACCAGGATTGATTAAGAGGAAGGACATAAGTAAACGTAGAAGGCTTTTTTTTGGGGGGGGGGGGGGTGGGTGGTGGGGGTTAGGTGTACAATAATTTACAAAATTGTGACGGATTTACAAGAGACTGTTCATGTATGTGCCGTTCTTTTTTATGGGGTAACCCAGAATTCTGTTGCTGTTGTATAACAACAACAACAACAACAAAAAAAACAATTTGCTTTGAAACCGCCAGCCAAAGCTATGGATAATATTTATATGTACCAGAGGATGATCTGAAAAGCAAACTGCATGCTTACATGTAAGTCAATGAATGCTGAAAGAAGTTGCATTAACAAACAAAAACCAGAAAAAAAAATCATAACAACAAGTGGAATAAGTTAAGTATTAATTACCCCTCCAGGAGCTCTTTTAGTTGACTTTGTTGCTTGAAAATATTTTGGTTGTCCTTGGCCATCACTTGAATAACTCATCACACTTGATGATGAGTAGCTATACATGTTCGGATTGTTTGCCATACTCTCCTGACAAATCAAACACAAAGATGAGACTGATCATCACTATCAGTTTATTCAGGTTTTCATGGTAAAGTACTTGACTGGTTTATTTTGTGGAACTCTGCATGTATTTTAATAAACTGTGGTGAATACTAAGATTGCATTTCAATAACCGCTAATCTCAACACCAAGGTCTTGTTGGTTGAATTTTTAAACAGTAATTTATGGAGAGACTGGTGTGCAGATAGGGAGCTCATTATGCCCATGGTTAAGACTTAACGAGGTTCACACCCATTGCTATTGCGCACTTTTTCGCGCATGTCACACACACATCATGCATCGCAGACCTCAAAGGTAAACACGATACTTAAGGCGCAAACATTTTCCACAAGAATGGAACATGACAGCGTGTGGCTTCATGGGATAGCTGTGGACCCAGGTCTTCTCGGAAAAGTCACGCAATGACATGACAGTGCGAATACCAGGGGTATACCACCGCTTTGAGAACTTCGAAGCGATTTTACTCTCTTGAATGCTTAGTGACCCCTATTTTACTTTCTGTAGATCACTTTGTTTTCCGATTTTGTCCATTTTAACAAAAAACGAAAAAAATCTGTGCGTGAGAAGTTACAAATATTTCGCCTTTTATGCTCTTGTGCGACCAAAGTTTTCTTTCTTAGACTAATATGTATCGTTTTTCAAGGTCTATTTCACCTCAGAAAAAGACATCAGCTGCAAAGGTTAATTTAGTTTTGTTGGTTATGTTGAATTGAGTATGTTTACCTGATCTAAATCCATTAATATAGCTTTTTTATTGCTGACAGTTGTAAGCTACGATCGTCTTAAAATAACGCAATCTTCTAAAACTCGAAAACGAGCACGGTGACCCCCCATTTTTTTGCCTTTTTGGCAAAAGTAGATCATTACCTTTCTGCATGGCAAGTTTAAAAAAAATCTGTATGTGGGAACATGTTGGGTGCGAACGTCCTTAAGTGAAAGAATGAGATCAATGGATACCCCAGGGAGTTTGCTGCATCCCCCCATCTCTGCTGATGCCAGAAGCACTGGTGAAAATCACCTACAACACCTGGCCTTATTCAAAGTTGTACAGCTCTCAGGAAAATCTGTGCTGAAGGCAAAACTACTAAGCAAGCATGCTTGGAATTCAAATACAACAGTCAGTCTTGTTGGATATGAGATACTTATAACAAACCCAAACCCAAAATATTATTGTCTTGTTGTCATTTACCATCTCCTATCAAACATATGCTCAGGAAATACCAATTGTTGAACACACTCAGAGCAACATCAAAGGAAATGAAAGTTAAGAACCTAAGAGGTAAGGGTGGCGATGTTGGGTTGCTGCATAACATTGACTCTCAGTCAAATAAATAACTCACAACAATAACTACTATAGAAACAAGCATCATGAATGAAGGTACAACTGTACTGAAATTAACTTTTTGCAGACATATTTTGACACTGACCACACAAAGACAAAACAAGCTGCTAGCCCAAAACAATCTGCCTTACTTTTCAATGATTTGAACAAGTATAACTAAGAATTTTCATAACTCGTACTTAAGACCAAGAATTAAGTGACTTTTAATCCCATTATCAAGATTTTTGTAACTTGACAAGTATCATCTTTTTTTTTGTGTGGGCTTTGCTCACACTAAGTTGTCATCCGCGATATCTGTCAGTATACGAGAATGGCCGCATGATCCTCAAGACCTTGCATATGCTTGGGTAATAGCAGTGGAAAGAAGTGGCGGTTTTCTGTTTGCTAAGCCTTGTGTCCACGATTTGCTGCTTTTGAGAAGATTTTGTTTTGCTCTCTCCTGCTTTGAGACACCGAGGTAAGTTATTTTTCATTTTTGGCTGGTACTGACTGTCAACATTATGAATTTGTTTGGATTTGTCAAAAATTTGGCTCTGTAATTTCCTACAATGAAACCGATTGCAATTTCATTTCTTTTTTTATGTTTTCAGGTGTTCTTAAAGGGGCTAGGTCACGCAAGTTTAGGCAATTTCAGCACTGATCGAATGGTCCTAGAATTAACTAAAATATCAAAATAACTGTTCAAAACTATAGAAAAACTCTAACAAAACACAGGGAAGCCAAGAAGGGACATGGATGGACAAAACTGGAGAGGATTGAAGTGGACTGAATTTGGTTAAATTTGAAAAACGTCGGCCCACCTTTTTTCAAATTTATATCAATCTTTATCAAAATGTCATTTACAAAGCTGGAAAATCATTCTCAGTTGTTACGTGGCCGTGATTTTGCAAATGAAAGACTCTTGCTCTGCCAATTTGACGTTTAGAGCTCATAATTAACAAAATGAAACAAAATTACCTAAAATAGCGTGACCTAGCCCCTTTAAAGGGAAGTTATTTTGCTCATGTAAGCCAACATTTATTGCCCTGAAGATTCAGTGCAGGTTACACCACATAGAGTCATTTTAGTACTCTCACAAGCGCACATTTGTAGGCTTGACTTGCCCAGGTTGAACAACAAAATCTCAAAGTGTCTGATAAGTGTCACAGACTGAAATATATTTGTGCTCCCATTAAACTTGATCTGTTGAAAGAATTTTTAATAATTTGGATTCAGTGCTGTTGTGTTAGCTTTGCCCTGTCATATTCAACATTATACATTATACAATACTAAATGGTGGACAAAATGGTGACCTACTATTAGTGTTTTAGTTTACCTAAATGGCATAGGAATACCGTAATTTCCGGCCGATTACCAGGCCTTCTGATATTACGCGATGGTGCGATTTCGCACAATCGACCTCAAATCGCATCCGATCGCACAATTCACGAAAAATCGCATAATTCACAAAAGGACGCACAAAATTCATAAAATGAAACATAAATCAACACGTTTCTTAGAAATTCCTGCATAAATACGCCATTTTTAAGTGATTTATCTTGGAAAAAGGCTAAAAAACCTTCGTCACCTTCGATTTTGTAAACATTCGAAGTTCAAGGCTTTATTTTTGATGTCGGGGACCTGGTACGAGTCTCCTTCTATTGGTGCAACCCAAACCCGCCCTTATATACACACTACTGAAATAACACAGTTGCCTTCTCCTATAGAAGAGATTTGTGAAAAATAAGCAAAGTTGCAAGTTTTTCGGCAAAATGTAGTTTCTTTCGTTGAAAACTGATAAAAACTTACTCATGGATAAGTTTGTTGTGAAAACGCTCGCTTTTTCTTCGACGAAGGAAGTTCTCACCTTCGCCCAATCTGACAGCTCACGATCGAGCAAGAAAGTACCTCACAGGTACGCTCCACGTGGACGATGAGCTGATGTTTTTCTCGTCGTGCAATATTAGGGCCTTTTATATGAGAGAAAATAAGCCGCGGCTTACTCTGGCCACGGTGTACAAAATACGCAATTTAAGGAACTATTTATACGAATATATATTCCCAGGTCAATATAAGCCGCGGCTTGAAAAAGACGTGAACGTAGATTTTGTATCAGTTATACGGGGTGAACATTCCAGTCTTCTGTAAGCCGCGGCCAGAGAAAGCCGCGTCTTATTTTCTCTCGTATAAATGGGGGTATGGCCCTATTGTGATTGACCATCTTCGGAAGTCAGGAGGTTCGTGGTTGACGAGCACCTTAATCATTCATTTGGCATGTTAGCTGTGTCCTTTCAACTTTTAACGTGGTGCACCGGTAGTGCAGAAGACCTCATTTTTTTTATTTATCCCAACTAATGTCGATCGAGATACATAATTACTGTTCCTTTGTGTTCAAAATGTCTTTAGGGCAGCAAAAAAGTGTTTTTCTTAACCTGAAACCTTACAAAACAAACTTAAAATTGCTGAGAAAAAAATCGCATAATTTACATTATTTATCGCATAATTTGCCTTTCTAATCGCACAATCTGCCCTGAAAAAATCGCATAATTTGCATTTTTTAATCGCACCCTATCAGAAGGCCTGGATTACCCGCGGTAATGCGTTAATTTTCCAGTAAACCGCGGTTGCTGCGGGTAATAGGAAGGTGCGGGTAATGTGATAATTTTTAAATCTCAGGTAAGAATTTGACAGATTGAAACAAGTTAAAATGAGGATAATTAAACCAACACTTCCTTCAAATCTGTGTGTTGCCTCGTTCGTTGATTCAGTCCTTAAAATGATGCTTTATTTGCCGTAGTCTTTGTAAAACTGCTCGATGAAAGCCGAAGCAAATTGAATGAAAAACAATAATCTTTCCCTTCGACCATATCACAACTTGTCACCGAATTAAAAGTAAATGAGAACGAATTTCTCACTTTAACACATCCTTTTCAATTTTAAGAAAGAGTTTATCGTGAGACACAATTCAATGCTGAAAAAGTAACAAGATGCGCATGTGTTTATTTTGTGATGCCACAAATTTTTCCGTTCAAAACAAATCTTTTACGATCTTGTTTAAATAATTTCAAACCTTTACTACTTATTTAAACTGATGCTTCCTTAAAACTTGTGTGTTGCCAAGCTTGTTTGTTACCGTAGTTCAATCTGAAAACGCTTCCTATTCAAGATTTGTGTGATGTTTTATTTTAGTGTTCTAAAAGCCCTCAATGAAAGCCAATGCAAATTGAATGAAAAACAAATCAATAGTGTTTAAGTGATTACTGTAGTTCACTGCTTTTTCTTCGCTTAATTTGAAAGCATTTCTCACCTGCACTCCTTTCAATTTTGTATATGAAAGATTGAAAGCATTTTTTGTGAAAGCACGCTCAAAGCTACAGAAACAAGATGCCGACATATTTCATGGCACTGCATAATTATTTAGAACGTGATTGTCGGCACGTGTGTAAACAAAACACTAACTACGGTGAAAAATTTGCTGGATTGTTCAGCGCATCAGTGAAATGTTCCTAGCTACCCCTGGCTTGAGTAATAGAGCATTTTCCCGTTTTAAGCGACTTCTTATATAGGCCCGGTCTTTTGCCCTTGGGTATGCCTATCCACCACCCCATCAGGTATTTTTAACACTCGCCCCCACTTTCTCTCAACGTATCAAAATGGTGCTCAATGATCAATCATAAAGATGTTGGCCTTCAACTCGTATTCTATCGAGTCTTAGCGTTAATACATTGGATATTTAGGTCGTTTTAACAAGACAAACCAGAAATGACTAAGGAGAGTGTTTAAGGCTGCATTATTAAAAGCCAATTCTTAGCAGAAAATGCTATCGATCTTCTGCTTTGTAAACAACAACATGGAATATTCATCGCTCAAAGTTTGAGTTCTTGTCCCGGAAATACAGTAGCAAGATTTTTTCGGTTTTGGGGTGCGGGTAATAGGCCAGTGCGGGTAATCTGTTGAACGTTTTTTCCCCTTGTGACAAAAATAGACCGCTGTGGGTAATCTGCCGTGCAGGTAATCGTCCGGAAATTACAGTACCTCTTATCCTTGTTAAACAAAGTTGCAAATACTATTTCATTTGTTTGATTGTATTGTCAATTTAGGTTTCATTATTAATTTTTAAATAAAGTTGAGTTTACCCTATGAAACAAATAATTGTTTGACAGGTCAGTTAAAAAGGGGCAATATCAATCTAAATTTGCTGTTTTTAGGTCAAAACTGGGTGAAATTCTAAATTACTACTTTTAATTAGCTCACATGTACATATGGACAGGTGAAGCAAACAGTGTACAAAGCAGAGCACAAGAATCGGGAAGGTTGAGAGGACGTGATGCAAGTGTTGTCGACCTTTTGGGAAAAGCACCAAAGTCCACATATGTACCCAATGCAAAACTATTTTTTTTAATGCTACACGTATGTACCGCATCTCTGAAAGCAGAATTTTATTAGCACATTGGCTGCTTGCCACTTTGAGATGCATTTTGAAATCAATAAACTTCAAGGACTTTAATTAACATCAAAAATGATGCAATTTTTAAGGACATTTAATCCAAAGCATGCATTGTTTAATGTCTCAGAAAAAATGCTCAAAGCTTGTCTCTCCTGCAGTTGGTAGGCTTACTTACAAAGTTTTGGTGCATATTTGCCATCATGGAATTCATGTTTGCAAACACATCCCCAAACATACTGCCAAACATGTCCTGGGGTGCTAATTGGCGATTGTTTTGGCGGTGAGATCTATCAGCTCGTCGTTCATGTTCAATTGGAGGGTGTCTTGCTTGAAATCCAAAATTTGGAAATGGATCTCCAAATCCACGGAACATTGATGACATTCCATTATGATGGTCCCTAAAAGGAAAGTACATTTAAGTCACAAAGGAAAAAAAGCAATGTTCTTCTTCTTTACAGTTCTTGTTGTACAAAATGCTGATAAAGTAATTTTCCTAACATGCCCCAAATCGGGGGAAAAAAAAAAGAAAGAAACATGTCTTATTCCAAGAGGTATATTAATTGCCAGAAAGCAGTCTCAAGGGTACAAATAAAAAAATGCAATTTATCAGAGGTATAACCTGCATTGATTTTGACAATGACTACTAGGGAGATCATGGGGCAGTCATCCAAAAGGACTGGCTGGTCTTTCATATACCGGATCCGAAATAATTAATGTCCATAAAACAAAAGAACAAAGTGAACATAACAATACCCAATTATCAAGGCCTAATAGGGATAACAAAGGTTCTTTGTTTTCCACCATTTTAGTCCGGTATATGAAAGTCTGCCCCAAAACGCAGACTACAAAGGGGACACAAAGACCTATGTTGACATAGTACCATCAACAGCAAATTTCTTCTTACGTCACCCATTGTTTATTGATATGCCAACCAGAAGCTACTTGGCTATTGAAACAATAACTTCTTTTGTTCAACATCAAAACAAATGTGAGGTCAATGTTTTGTAAACAAGAAATTCGCTATTTCAATGTCGTTATGTTCTCAAGTCTGTAGAAGTGCAAGAGACTCTTCATTCCATTCTCTTCAAAAGACTCAAGATACGTGAAGCAAGTAACCTTTGGCACTGAATTAGTTAACAAAGCCAAAATAACAAGACAAGTTACGCTTAAGAGTTTGTATCGACCCAGCTGTCAGCTCTTCGCGTTCGTGCCTGTATTTTTATGGTGCACGAAAACTGTATCCAAGCAAGCCTTTTGTTTGCTCGGCCAGAAGCTCAGCAGGCGAAGTACATATGCCTAGACTATCTTTTTAAGTCCAAACTTAAATTCACGGAGATGCAATCAACAATAGCGTTCTCATTTTCTACTGTGTTGACTTTCTAGCCTAAAATTAAACACATCACAAAAGCTGTGAATGGTGATTTCACGACACTCGTAAACTCTTGACGCAATAAATTCTGTCTTGAGTGCAGAAGCCCCACCTGAAAAAAGGATCTTCTTCGAAGTCACGTAAAGCGCTGCGAAACATTGTTTCCAGATAAAAATGATAAGGAGTCCAATGGTTTCCACACTTTTACAAATATAGACCTCAGAAGATGTCTTCTCTCGAAAAAAAAGCAGGTTTCTCTGTGACATGCGCATTTGTGCGCACTCCTCTGTCGTCACAATTGTGCCCAGTCTTCCATTGCACTTTACATGTTTCTACTTTCCGACGTCTGATGGACCGTCTGATGTAATCATTTGCAACTTTTCTAACTTCATTTTTATGAATTTTAGGAATAATTGCAAGTTCAGACTCAGTATCAGTTATTTATTACATGTATTTATTTTGGTCATGGTAAATTATCTAAGCAAAGTAGAAAACTACCTCTCATCTTCTTGATCTTCAGCTCGACTGGCAACTTAAAAATGAAATCATTACTTGTGTGTTTTCCCGCTCAAATCTTTCGAAACCAATTTTGGAAGGTTTCTTTGATATGCCTAATATTTCTCGGATTTTTATTTGTTTGGATATGCGTGGAATCTTTGAGTAACTGCAACTGCACTACATTGATCTTCTTCGCTTCCAGTCAACTATTTTGACGTGCAAGTGAAGCTTAGTCTTATCAGTTAGACTGAACATGTTCGCGGACAGCGATTTGCAGTAACGACATATCTATTGTTGGATGTTTCTGCACTTTTAGTCTCAGTTGGAAAAAGAAATTAAAGTTGAGCATCGGATTTCATAACTGATCTCAGTACAAGAGGTTTTTGAGAAATAATCCCGTCCAGTAAAGGAGGAAATCGTCGACATTAAAAACATGCAGATGCAACTTATGACCACTTATGGCAGTGCTTGCAATTGCCTGTGAACAAAAAATCTGGCGCTGGAGTTTACAAGAGGACCGCATGCATTTGAATACTCAGATTACCAACAGTTTGTAATCAGTTTCGCTATGCAAATCACGTCTGCACACTTTTATTTCAGATGTCGGTTGTTTCTTGGCTTAGCTCAAACGCTGTCACAATCAAAATTCGACAAATCTAAATCAAATCACCTCATGGCTTATCCTCTGTTAGTGTTAACACAAATTAAATTGATTAGCTATGGTTACCACATTGAAGCCGTAAACAAAGGGGTATCGTCGATCAGCGGGAAACACGAATGTACGTATCGCGTTCACGTCCATTGTTCAATGCATGCTTTAATGATTGGTTTACCTATGGAAAACGTATATGGAAAATGTATATGAGTCGAGATCAGTAAACCCATCAAGGTGTTTCCTTGAGCTCTTTTTGGTATTTAAGGCCTCTCGTGTCTGCCGTATTTGCCATGAAACTTCCTTAACAACCTTGCAATTAGACTCGAGAACACTTGAAATAGATGATATAGCAATTCCCGCTCGAGTTGCCAGGAGGTGAATGAAGATGTTCGGAGTAGCCAGTCAGAGCGCGCCTTCGATGCTATAATTTTTTTTGGTGTGTTTTAGTTATTAGCAGAATATTTAATATAAGGAAGTTCTTGCTCCACTTTTTCAAGAACGAACGAAGCCAACTTGAGTTAAGACTTGATTTCTGTGAGATCAGACAGATTATTACATCACAACTGCGCGTGATTATTAATTGCACTATTATTTATAGTGATGTAATAAAGTCAATAAAGGCTAAAAATTGATCCGAAAGAGTGCATATAGAACTGGATGGTCACTGAACAGCAGGAATTTTGGGAAAACGAAGAACAGAGTTCTGGGTTTACTAACTTTAACATGGCCTTTAGACACAAATTATCAGTGTTTGGAGTTCTCGTCCTTGTACTTATCGACTTGGTGCTAGGTGTAGGTAAAAAGAAACTGGTGGACTGTTTTTAAAGAGTGTTTCCACAAACACGATCATCCCATGCAATCAAAACTGAATCGGTAAATCATCAGTAAAAACTGCGAGGTTTCTACAGGCTCGGTTTCCTTCATGGAAAGAGATGAAACTATGCGCAATGAAAAAGAGAGCTGGCGCGCATTTTTCCCTTATCGCATGTCATTAATTTCAGTATTTATTGAGAATTTTTCTTCAGTTGGCAACCCTCTTTAAATCTGACTTCTTTGAGTAAAGTTTACTTTAAAATTCACTAACATTTTTTTTATTAATGATATTTTTCAGATCGTTGCTCGCACCCAAGAAAAAACACTTGTTCTGAGCATGCTGTCTGTGTAAGATTACAGCACGACTTCACTTGCAATTGTCCGAAAGGGTTTAAATCAATGAGCGATGCATCACAAGGAAAAGATATTATCTGCCAAGGTACTTTACTCTCGTTTTTTTTTATAATATTATTCCGAGTGAACCTCTTTCATTACGAAGAAAAAGATGTCTCTGTAACGCAGCTTCTAAGAAAAGGGTTTTAAACCCTTTTATCCTTATGATCGAAACGCTGATTCTCCTAACTAGTACCATGGATTTCTTGGTTGGGTAGTCATAAGAATTTGGCGTTATATCTTAATTTAAGGGGCTAGGTCACGCAATTTTAGGCAATTTCAGCACTGATCGAATGGTAATAGAATTAACTAAAATATTAAAATAACTGTTCAAAACTATAGAAGAACTCTAACAAAACACAGGGAAGCCAAGAAGGGACATGGATGGACAAAACTGGAGAGGATTGAAATGGACTGAATTTGGGTAAATTTGAATAGCGTCGGCCCATCTTTTTCCAAATTTATATCAGTCTATAACAAAATGTCATTTACACAGCTGGAAAATCATTCTCAGTTGTTTATGTGACCGTGATTTTGCAAATGAAAGACTCTTGCTCTGCCAATTTGACGTTTAGAGCTCATAATTAACAAAATTAAACACGATAGCGTGACATAGCCCCTTTAAGCTGATAATATTCTCCATTCTCAATTCCTGTCTCAGTGACATTTTATTGAAATCATGAAGAAGACTTACGCACCGACCCCTCCCGGAAATCAAAGGTCGGGTCAAAAACACCTTTTGGTTCGAGTTGAAAGCGCCAGAAATCATATAAAATGAGCAGAAGTCACCCAACTCAGGATAAGATAAGGATTTAGGGTTAGGGTTCACTTTCTCTAGTCATGTCTTTTCGGTGCACTGTGGTTTTCAAGCAACTTGTAGCGTTATAGTTCGAATCAGATCCTTGTCACACCAACGAGTTTTCGAAATTCTTTGTTTTCATCTTGAGGAAAACGAAACAATACTTCAAAATTCCAAAGCGCCCTATGTATTTTAGAGTGAATTATGGGCGCAATCGGATATAAAGTTATTCCTTTTCAAGTCAGAAAAGACTACAAAAACAGAAAAGCTTTGCGTTCGACTGGGAAATTAAATTTTGGTTTTCCGGATTTAAACAAGATTTTTCTCTGGATTTTTAACATTGAAGTCCTTCCTCCGACTTAAATCTAGGGCGAAATCAGTCTTATCAGTAGTAAAAAAGTAAATCCTGGTTGTGCAGCTGGACCAAATAACGCAAGCTCAGCTTGCCCAACAAGACAAGTAAAGGCCCCACGCTACAGTTAGAGTACCAGGCGCGAATGTTGAGATCATTACTCCTAATTCATGATGTCTCATTAATTTTAGACGTGGATGAGTGCGATGAAAGGAACACTTGTTTAAAAAACACCATTTGTGTGAACACCTTAGGAAGTTACCATTGTGAATGTGCTGATGGCTTTCAATCTTGGAACGGCAAACCACAGGGACTGGACATAAAGTGTAAAGGTACGTTCACTGACATATCTAGTTTTTTTAAACCGTGAATATTTCCTTACATTTCTCCCTCAAGCTCTTCTGCTGGGGCCTCATTCATTTATCTGTAATTTTGAAAATAACAGATCCCTTTTACCATACTCAGAGAGCAAAACGTACAGGAGGTCGCATTCGAATACGAATAAGTCTTATGTAAACATAACATTTTTCAACGTCCTTTTCTTACAAACAAGCTACAGGTTGGGAAAAGGGTCGGAAAAGGAATCACTCGCAAAATCTTTCAGATTGCAAGGATGAAAAGATTGCTTTAAGATTATTGATAATGTAAATTAGCAAGTTTTAACAAGGAAATGAATAGCCCTATTCACACGTACAACGTAAACACACGATAGAACGAAAAATGGAATAAAGATGGCCAGACGCAGCGCTTATCTTCATATTGGATGATTATTTTTACTTCGAATTCCCTGAATCCTAGATATTGATGAATGTTCGGCTCCTGGACTCAACGCATGTGCAGTGAGGACTCTGTGTGAAAACTTGAACGGCGGCTACAAGTGTGTTTGTGAAGCAGGATTTGAACCAGTGGACAAAAATGAGACTGAGGGAGTAGACATGAAATGCAAAGGTAAGTTAACGATTCATCACTCGTGCTACTTTTATGTGAGATGAATCATGGTCGTTTCGCACTAGCTCTAACGTCTAATCCAGAAATGTTTCACGTGTCGTTCCAAAATGTTTAACTGAGGTCGGTAACCGAAAAGTGCAAGGAAGCAACCATTATAACAATATCTTCTCTCCCCTCACTCACGATCATTGAAACTTGAAAGAAAAGCGCATGCCCTGCTTGATGTCCGTAAATCGGACATCCGGTATTGGCTGCGACCAGAGCCTTTCGTTCGCCGACCACGTGACCAAAAAACCCGGAGGGGTCTGGGGACGAGAATGGTTTAGGCACTTTACCTCCTGCCACCCTCTAAGGGTCAGGAAAGGCTTCATCAAGGCTAAACCCCAGGTGTTCTCAGAACTAACACTTCAATGAAAACCAAATTTGAAGAAAACAACGCACAATTCAAACAAAGAATACGCCACAGGGGTTATCCAGATAACCTTGTGAACATGCCGTCATCTGAAGTCAGATCAGTTTTAAGCCGCTGTCACAGGTTGAAACTTTTAGCTGAAACTTATGTGCAACGGCGCTGCGAAACAAGTTTCAGAAGGCGTTGCACCTTGTAGCATGGTCGGTTTCGTGAAACATTTTGAACTTCCGTTGCTAGACAAATCTCACAAAGTGTATTACACGGTAAAATTCTTGTTTTTGTCACCGCTGGGATCATCGCGACCGTCGCAGAAGTAGCATTCGGTTCTACTTTTCGCGAAACTTATCTCGCAAGGGAAGTTCAAAAAGTTTCACGAAAACCGACCATAACACGTTGCAACACCTGTCAATCCTCAAGTCTATCCTTTAGTTTTTGATTTAAGGATACCTGACTGTGACATTTGATGGCTGATATTGGCTTGCTCCGTTTGACGGTTGACGGAAAAATTATTGCGTTTTTGACAGTTGACTGTTAACCCCATTGACACTCTCAGACTGAACACCTTAAGGACGGTGCCTACCATTGTTATTGCGCATACGTTCTGCGCATGTTCAGATATTCGGGTTTCCTCTTGGTGATGCTAACCAATAAAGGGAAATTTTTGCCCGGCTTAAAACTATGCAGAGGAAGTAGATCTTTGTAAGTACTCTTGGTATCCAAATAGAAAATTGGGGGTAACCATGCATTCTTTAGAGATAATTAATCTTCAATTTGAGAAAGAACGCTATACATGGCTTTGTATTTTGGAGCTTTTTACAAATATTGTTCATGAGTTATCTTTGAAAAATGCGTGGTTACGCCCAATTTTCTGTTTGGATTTCAATAACACTTGATGAAATCTACCTTTCCTGCATAATCATAAATCGGGGCAAAAATACATTTGAATTAGTAGACACCGTCCTTAACTCTCTTAATTGCCACTTATAGACCACAATGCTCTCCGAACACGCTCCAAAACTGGAAATTTAGGTGGTAAAACGGCATTTGGAGCGCAATGCTACGTGGTTTCACGACCTTTTCACTTTTTCTGGCTCTTCCTCTTGTTGTTTTTCCAAGAGATGATAAGGATGGAGAACTCATCGCCATATCCATTTTTTTTTTCAATCTATTGGAAGAAGCCCATGTATGGTGGATGTGTTCTCTCCCCTCATTCGCTCTTGCACGATGTTGTTTCGTTTTCTTGTATGATTTCTTCCTATATGAAAGTCAAAGAAAGGAAACTTTGCCTGTTGTTTGCAATGCAATGCTTATTACTAATAGGGGAAAAGCTAAACTTAGGAAAACTCGCGTGTGAGAAAACGATTTCTGTGACAACTAAACTAGCCGCCGTACTTATCGACCCTGGAAAAAAGCTTAACTTCAATTTTTAATTACCAGATGTTGACGAATGCATAAGGAAACCATGTCATCCTAAAGCTACCTGCACGAACATAAAGAAATCCTACAAATGCGAATGCAATGAGGGATACAAAGGAGATGGAAAGAAATGTTTGAGTAAGACATTTATTTCGTACATCTTAATTGTAAATATAATAGTAACAGTTGTTATTCAAGGTTCACTTTCAGTTGTAATGTTTTGGCGTAGGATGGGTAAGCGAAAAAGACTTATTAAGGCCCATTTCAAACGTCGAACTTTACATGTGCCGAATCTAATTCAAATGAGGGAAAACAATAGATTTCTCTCATTTGCATTAGATTCGGCACGTGTACAGTTCGACGTTTGAAACGGGCCTTAAGAGCAAAAACAACGACGACGAAGAAGAAATATAACTTCGCGTCATTGCAGCCATTTCGATCCAAGTTATTAAAAGCTCAAGTTGTCTGAATTGAAAATAGTCGCGTTGTAAACTGCGCAGCAACTCCCATGGCCGGTGCCAAAAGAGTTGAGAAATCGGTCAGTATAAAATGCAGACCGCATACTGCAGACTGCAGACTGGGTCTAAAATGCCAACACGATCTCTTCCTCAAATGAAGGGTAATCCTTCATTGTCAGTTTGCTCCAAATGAAGTATAATCCTCCATTTAGATTACTCTGTCCCAGGACTTGTGGTAGCAAACAAAAAGAAAAAAGGTAAAGGCAGCCCCTGAACAGGATTTGAACCTGGAGCATCCACATTGAAGGAAGTGTTTTTATCCACTTAACAATAAAGGTCAACTGATTAAAAAAGGTGCCGATTATTTACCAAAACTAATTAGCATATATATAAAATCATTGCTGAATAATGGTTAAGTCTAAAGCTTGATTTTGAAATGGTTAGCTTTCTCTTGAAGTTTGGTAACCGATATTGTTCGCTGTATAAGCTTGCTTCTTAGGACGTTTTCAACCAACCTCTAGAGACACCAATAACAATAGAGAGATGTACGACTTCTGGTGGACAAGCAAAAAAAGCTAATATGAGAGATCTTTTCCCATCTTTCCTTGCGCTTCTGTCTATCGAACTAGGGAACTACCATGGCAACGGCAACGGCAACGACACAAAGCGAGAATATTGGTTGTGGTTACACTCGCCCTTTTACCAATGGGTAAATAGCGTTTACCCACGGGCAAGGACGTTTTGGTGTGTAACCGCTTTCCTTAGACCGAAACTGCCCTAGGGTTATTTCCATGGATACATGGAAAAGAACAAAAGAACTTCCCATGACAGTTCCTGAACTGAAAAGTACGGTTCATCTGGTCCCTGAGGTGGCTTGGCCAATCATAAAGCAGAACGTAGCTCATACACGAAGATCCCTAATTATATTAGTTATAATGAACCAAACCGAAGCCATGTACCCTCCGGAAGGCCCCCACACCCGAGGTGTGTGTAGCCACGACTATTTGGCTAAAAAGGGAAAGTAATCGTGCTGCCTTACTCCACAAAACAACAACGTGATATCACCAAATTTAAGGTTTTGACGACAACGCGAACGAACAACAATGAACCATTCATTTTCTATCTTTAATTTCGTTCGAATCCATCCAGTTAAAGGATAGTTTACCAGAATTGCACTCTCACTGAACGCGAGTACTGGTGTGCTTGTATGCTTGATATCGGTTCTCTTAATTATATCCAACGTCAATAAATTATATTGTCTAGATTTTGTCAATCGATATTTTCGTCGTTGCAAATGACTACCATTCTTTGATTAATATTTCAGAGTCGCGTCAGTTGAAAGGTGCGTCAAGAAAACTCCAAAACTCCCTTCCTATCAAGCTTCTTGATCTTGTATTGTTTTTATACCTAAGGTGTCTGTTTTAAAGTATACCCTCAATATTGTTCTTCGTTTAAACTCAATTTTATAATTTTCTCGAAGGAAAGATATAAGGATACAACGTGTCGGTTTTTTTCCTATTTTAGAATGTCGGATTAACTATGTTCTCTTGTAACCAAACAATTCTTATTGTAAATTGTGTAACATCATTACCCTAGATGAAAACTTACCCCGTCTCGTGCACTGAAAAACTGCACATTGTAATACACACAATCAAGAAACAATAAACCACTCTTCACAAGCTGCTGCTGTTCTAAAATTTTATCTGTGTTTGACATGTTTTTTTTTTCTTGAGATCCTATTGTGCCATTGTTGGGTTTCTTATTGACCATGAGTTTCATTAGCCTCCTTCACAGGCAACTACTTCCGGAGAGACTGGGAATGAGGAAAAGACAAGAGGGGAGGGGGTGAGAAGGAAAGCAAAAAATGGGAGGAGGAAGTCCTCATTTCTTATTTGGGGCCTATTCTTCCTCGGTCAAAAAACAAAACAAAGCAAAGAAGTAAGTTTTAGGGCCGATTTACACGGTACGATTTTTGTCGCATGCGACAAGCTTACAAAAGGAGACCCAAGACGCCGATGCCAAGCTTGAAGAAACAGGAGACCCAAGACGACGATGTCAAGCTTGAACACTAATGTTTCCGGTCCTGTTTTTCACGTTGCCATGTAACCACCAAGAGCGTAGCTCCTACTCTACTATAAAAACTACACACAACCCATAATTCCTCGATTCGCTCTAACGAAGGGCTAACGCTCGAAACGTCAGCTTTTAGAATCCCTGTATGGTGGTCAATTTACATTATCACTCCGTTGATAAAACCAAAGTTTTGTGTGTTACTTCCCCACCGACGCAGCACCACAGTTTCTTTAGAAACTACCCCCTTTATTATTAAGCTTACGAAAGGCCTACCACACGTTTACGATTGTCGTGTGGGTCAGAAAAAATGTCGCAGCATTTTAAAACATGTTTTAAAACGCTGGGACAATCGTAAGTCATGTCGTAGGCCTGCCGTAAGCTTGTCGCATGCGCCAAAAATCGTACCGTGTAATGATCTCGCAACCAGATTGGACACCATTTTGGGTTTATGTTCACCTTTTTGATGAGTGGGTTTTGTACTAGATTTCTCCTCGATTATTAAGACCAACTCCAGCATTACTGCCATTTTAAGTACACAACTATGCTCAAAGGTATACGAAATTAGGCATATAATATGTAAATGATTCTCCACAGCGGGATTGACCTTATCTCTAGCTCCTTTGCGAGTGATTGAGTTGATAACCACGGGTAGTCAGTGTAAACCTTAACCCTGTTCATAGTTGACGTTAAAAGGATTTTGATGTTGCTTGAACCGGGAGCCTACAACTCAATACAAGGTGTATGTAACGGCATCGGCCCCCGCCGTTTTAACTGATCAAGCTATTCTTAGACCAGTTTTTTTAATACGAGTGGCCTGGACGAGTGATCACTCACTAATTTATCATACAAGACTTGTGATTAGCTGGAAAGGTCTGGAATCGTAGGAAAATCAATCTAAAAATAACTCCGGTCTGTAAGAACGCCGTTGCACAAACACAATGAACTTGTACCCTCCTAGTCATATAAACTAGTCAAAATTGTTCGTTATTGCGCGAAAAATGTGTAAATTGCCATACGTTTCGAGGCTGCTGCCTCTTCATCAGTGGATAAAAAGCAACTGTAAATTGTGCGCGTACAGTTGCTTTTTATCCACTGATGAAGAGGCAGCAGCCTCGAAACGTATGGCAATTTACACATTTTTCGCGCAGTAACGAACAATTTTGACTAGTTTAATTAACTTTAAACTTTGCGCAACACAGTTTTCTTCTTGTTTCACAAAGTCATGCCTCCTGCTTAAACCAGGAAAAGCATAGAGAGAATTTTAATTCGAATTAAAATTTTTGCTAGGCTTATTCGTTAGATTTCATGCCTGAATGGTTGGTAGAACCCTAATCAAGCGCGACGCAACGCGACGCAATTCAGGGTTTGAAATTAACGAAAAAATCCAGTCGCAATTTTTCGACAAGATAAAATCGTCGCGCTGCATTGTGTTGTCAGCGGTGTAGCAAAACAAAATATGAGCCCACAATACTTGTGTTGAAAGAAAGAAAAAGCCGCAAAAAATCAGCCGCAAAATCGCCGCAAATGCAACTGTATGTATTGGTCGCAATTTCAAGCCCTGCGCATAAGAGAACGCCTGTCTGATCCCGCTATATGACGTCACTTTCTTTCCAAAGGAGAGAGTAGACTGAGCCCTAGTTGATGTGTTGTTCAGTACGGTGAGTTCATGAGCTGCTTGCCACCCTTAGTCCAACCATGCAACAACGCTTGAACGGTTTGAAAAGCCGCAGCGATGAGTCTAGATTACAAGCAGCTAAAGATCTTCAGCATTATGTATCAACTGAGCTTCGGGAAGCGTCTGCCGAGCAGTACACGAGTTTCATGGACGAGTTGAACCACCATATTTTTGAGATGGTTTCGAGTTCAGACGCAAACGAAAAGAAAGGAGGAATTATGGCAATTGGTGAGCTACGTGCTCCATTTTAAGGAATAAGTTTTAAACTTTTTAATTCCCACTTCTTTGATCTTCTTGCATAGTGTATACATGTATGTACATTAAAGTAGCACTGGAATGTTTAATTTAATTAATTAAAATCAATGAAAGATTAAAATAAAGACTAATAAAAATTATAAAACTCGGTTATATGAAATCCTACTAAATTTAATCCTAAATTGTTGACTCATAGGGTGCATGAATACATCATTTAGTCAATGAAGGCCACTTTCAATATATATTAACATTCACCTTGGAACAGATCTAGAGGTTTAGGACAAAGACAAAGGGAAGTGAATGATATGCTTATATCTGTCACGTTCATTGCAACTTGTTTCTATTGTTTATGTCCTTTCTACCTCACTATCAAGCTGAATATTTATATTTGGAAAAGGACCCATTGAAGAATCCTGTAGCACTTGGAACTGAAGAGTGCAAGTACTATATATATAACTGCAGACAGTACAGTTTTGGCCTTCTGGGTCTCACCAGTGCAGTGCTGTTGTCTAGGACAGAGGTTAAGCCTAAAAGGCCACCACAAATGTCCTACACATGTGGTACATCTAAGCTATGCCAGAGTGCTCAAACTAGCGAGCTAGTGAGCATTCGCAATTGCTAGCGGCAATGACTCATCCTAGTAGAGTGGTCAATTTGGACATGAAATCAAAAGCTTTGTAATGCCAAAGATATGTATATTTGTATCAATATTATTATTTTATTATTGTAAAAGCAAGGCCGCTGCCTAAGAAAATTTTAAAGGAGCCCTCAGAGCTAAACGCTGAGAACTTAGGAGCCCAACATATGAAGTGAAAGGTGTTGCTGTGAAAAATTAAGGCGCCCAGAGCTATTCTTTGGGAGCCCCAGGCTACCGGGCTCCTGTTAGGCAACAGCCTTGAAAAGAATTTTGGTATAAGCAGTTCTTTGCATCATGTCTTGAGTTTTTGTCCTTTTATAGTTGCTCTGATCGGTATCGATGGAGGCAACACAACAAAAATGAGCAGATTTGCTAATTACTTGAGGAACTTGCTTCCTTCAAATGATCAAGTGGTCATGCAAATGGCCTCCAAAGCAATGGGACGACTGGCACTGACAGGAGGGACTTTTACCGCTGATTACGTGGAATTTGAAGTTAAAAGAGCTTTAGAGTGGCTTGGTGGTGATCGAAATGAGGGGCGGAGACATGCTGCGGTAAGCACTGTGTTGTTTGCTGTCTTTCTGAATGTATTTAAACATCTACGATAAAAGTGATTGGAATGTATTACCAGTATGTTCTGGTGAAAGGTGAGTACTCTCACCATTTTGTGGTACATTCATTTTATCTTGAAAAAACTCTAAATTCAACCTCAAATAATATCAAAGGCATCAAAGGTTACATCTGTCCGTTAAAACAAACTCACTTGTTTTATTTTGTCAGCACTAAGCAAAGTTGTTACTATATAGTTGATTTATTTTTGTTACTAAAAATTGCATACTCATGGGTTAATATGCTTTTCAATAATTCACACTTGTGAGAGTGACTCATTGTGTTAATATCTGCAGGTGCTAGTGTTAAAGGAATTAGCCTTGAATGCTCCAACATTTTTCTTTCAACAAGTCCAGCCTTTCTTTGAAAACATTCCCAATGCTGTACGGGACCAAAAAGTATGTATTTAAGCTCTATAATATATGAGTACATTTTGGTAAAACTAATGCACATTATAAAATGAACACAACCTTGTTGTAATATTGTTTACATGTACAATATTGTTTGAACATTAGTTAGGACCATTTCAGCAGTTAAGTGGCCTTGGTACAAGTGTTTGGGTTATTTCCTTTGAACTGAATTGCAAGCATTAGTCAAAAAATTGGCTTTAAAATAAATTATGTTTCACTATGACAAATAATTGTGGTACACATGATTCAGTAGATTACATGTACAAGTTTGTGTACATTTGCAAAAAATTGATGCATCAGCTAATCTGGTGTTTGTTGTTTGGTCTAGAAAGACTTTGTGAAATTATGCAAAATGCAAAGTAAAACAGCATATACTGTAGTGATGTAACTCTGCATGTACCTAGTAAATGATCTACACCATTAGACGATGTGCCATCTTATGGTTGTTCTAGTGGTGGGACCAACCTTTGTAATGTTTGTTGCTTGTAGCAAGCTATCCGTGAAGGTGCAGTGGAGGCATTGCAAGCCTGTCTTGTTATATTGGCTCAGAGAGAAACTAAAGAAATGCAAAAGCGACCAATTTGGTACAATGTAAGTTTACCTGTGACATAATGGTGCAAAATAATATAACACAAGTTTCTCAGCAATATTTTTAATTACACCTGGTACATGTAGATTTATGACTTCATGCTTTAGCATAATAATATTATTATTATTAATATCAAGGGTTTTACTACATGGCTGGTAGAAAGAGTCTTGAGATATTATTACCAGTACCTATAATCTTAATATGATTCAGTCAAAAGTTAATTATTTTAAGACATTTTGTGGGGCTAAAATATAAAGTAGTGCCTGTCTAGTATTGCAGAAACTGCCCAAGAGAAAAATGCAGGAGTACTTACTTCAAATATTCAATTCAATTCAATTCAATTCTTTTTTTGATAAAGCAGGTTAAAATTACAAAAATTACAAAGTAATAGTTGCATCGGCAGCTATCAGCTGATGTGGACCTGCTATGTAAAACTATTTAGAATATATGAAATAAAATATAGACTAAAACAATTCCAATTACAATTTCTCCATATGCCCAATTACAAAAAAGCTGCCATAAGGATAGGATAAGACATCTAAGGGGGACACTAAAGAGTGTATCCCATCTCTCTACATACCTCATAACAGTACTTCTGTAAGCAGGTATAGATTAAAATAGATAATAAATAATAATAAATAAACTTCATAGTGGACTTGGTGAATACGTAAAATTAATAATAAATAAAGTCATCATTCTTGTTTGAAATTACATTAGCTTCGTTATTGAATGAAAAATTAAGAATGTCTTCTGAGTGCTTTCTAAGTATTGCTTTAAACCCTTCTTTGCTAACATTACATAGTTTAACTTTTTTATTTATAAAGTTCCAGATATTTGGGCCTCTATATTGGAGAGAACTTCTCCCAAGTTCAGACCTTACCCTAATAATATTAAATTGATTACAAGATCTTGTTGATCTGGATGATATTGAAAACATATCCAAAATTTGGCTGGGGGCAGCTCCTACAAAAATTTGATGCATCTTACGTAATATACGTCTTTTATATAAATAATTGATAGGAAGCCAATTACACTGAAGCAAACATGAGCTACTTTCTTGTGAAGAAGGGAGACGATTAATTATACGACATGCACGAGCATGAATGTGATCTAAACTATTAAGTAATGATTGGGAACAGTTTCCCCTCACTGATATTCCATAAGTAATGCTATTTGAAAAAGAGGATGATGTTGTTGGCATATCATCTCTTACATAAAAATTAAGGTTGTAATATCCTGAAGTAATTAGGTTAATATATTCCATGTATCTATTTTATTTTATTTATTTACATCTCCCAAGTATCTAATATTTATATTTCCTGTCCAGATTAGTGACTGCTATTTGTGGGATATTGTGATCCTTGTCATAATTAACAGGGATGTAGCTAAGAATAAATTCATCCAGTTGAATGTTCTATTGAGATGGTAAGTTTGTGCTCTGAACATCAAAGGGACCTGGTAAAAAGATTGTTCCTAGTGTCTCGCAACACCCGGCATTCTTCAAGATGGCAAAGACAAGGAAAGAGAATACACGCACAAGAGTACTTTAAAAAAAGCTTTTATTTCATAATTTCCAGTATCGATATATAGATGGTTTTCATGTGATGTCACAGCAGCCATTTTGGTGTACTAGAACAATAGACATCCTCTCCCTTGGGGAGTGAACTCTTTTTTTATGCAAATTCTGTGCAAACATTTTCAATTGTTTTGGACACCAAAATGGCCGTCAAGTCCTGAACGTGAGTGAAAACCGTCTATTCTAGTGATAATTCCATATACTAACAAATATTCAATTTTTTTTGTTAACACATTGAATGACTTTTAAACTTTTTAGAGAATAATTTGCGATCTTCTCAGTCGCTTTGATCAACGCCAAAATTCAGCTGGTGATCACCCCTTTCTGAATCGGCGATTTTCACCGGCGCTTAGCAGGATCCCTGAATTAACATCAATAATAATCTCTTGATAAAACTTAACTTCACTATTGATTAACGTGCTTAGTCATGTCTTATCTACATCCCCTTCAAAGATCTCTAGTCGGTAGATAGGCCGAGCAACCAAGCCCTGGTCTCTTTTTATGACACTTGCAATCCAAACATTTAAGTCTGTTCATATGTCTAGCAAATATACGAGGAAGCAAAGAGAGGATTTGAGGATACAAACACCAAAGAAAAAGGAGTTGTTCTTACAAAAGATGACAAAGCACACGGATCATTGCTGATAATGAATGAATTGATAAGAAGTGCAAGCATTGAAGGAGAGGTTTGTGATAAATTACTCTGTTTTTTATGTACATGAATATTTAACAGTAAATGAGGGCATGCTGGATGTGAAGTGATAGTTGATGCACTGAGCTGGTTTTAATCATTTTATATCCAGCAAGCCTGAGTAGAGTAATCTTTTTATTAAAAACTCCAGGATCAACAACTCTTCTTTGGTGTTGCTGAGGGTATTATTGTCAACTAAAGCATTGATTTCTGCCTCGGTCAATTCTGGTCCAAAATTGCTTTTATCGGCCATTTTTGCTTGGGCTGCAAAAATGCTTGCTTTCAGCTTGCTTTATTGTTGACGCATTCCTTGACCACATTAGGTATATGTACAGCGGGTATATTAACTGATAGCCTGTGTCCGGTGAACCAATGAAAATGCTGGAAATCTGATATCCGTAGTTCAGTTTTTAATACCTAGTTTTATATTAATTAATAAGGTTGCTCTTCATGATTTTAATTTAAAAAAATTTGACTGTATCATAGTGCATTAATTCTTGTCTTGTAGAAGTGGCCATGTGCAATCAAACTGAACAAGGATTTTATTTATCGAAGTATCATTTCTGGATCATTTTGAATTTCTTCCGAAGTGACAATAAAGTAAAATGCTGAATCAATGCATGATTATTAACATTCAAGGTTACCGTAACATTCTAGTTCAGAGGGAGCCTGGGAATTGATGCGGTGATAAATACCCCATTCTGTACTGCAAACTGTCATTATAGCTGTTATTGGCTTGGCTAGGGAATGGCCTCATTAAATAAAAGAATGAACTGCAGTTGTATAGTCAGTTGAATGTACACCTGTAGGTAGAAATTGATTACATTGTTTACCAAAAGGCATAAAAACCTCTGCATGTTTAGCTCTGTGTCTTGGTGAGGATAAAAGCAGGGCTCAAAATTGCGACCAATACAGTGACATTTGCAAGAAGAGAAGTCACAAATTTGTGACTTGTTTTCCTGTTTCTCTCTTTCGAAACAAAAGGGTTAGCAGTTGCCACTTTGCTACTACTTTTGCTAAAATAAATAAAGGTATGACAAAACTATTTTGTTTTTTGCCGTGAATTTTCTTTCAATCTGAAGATAGGGTAATGTAGCTGCGATGTTACATGCACAACTTCATGACTTTGATCATTTGCCATTTACATACATGTGTACAAGTATTGCAGGCTCACATTTTGTTTTGCTGAACTGCTGGCAACACAATGCAACGCAACAATTTTGCGTCTAAATGTTTGTATCTTGTCACAAAATTGCAACTGGATCTTTTTCGTTAATTTCAAGCCATGAAAAGTATCAGTCTAATAAGCTGATTTTACAAAATGTGGCTCTTGATTGGCTTACAGAGAGCAAAGCAAGAATTGGAAGAGATCTATTGTGATCAAACTCAGAGTCAAGTGAGTCTTGATGATCTTGGCATCACCTCCCCAAAGAGTAAGTTTGCTCTACAAACTGGTTACCAGCACCAGAGGACACTGGCATTACTTGGAGGGGGTGGGATGGGAGAAACCATGTGTCATAGTAAAGTATGCAAGGAATTCATGGATGACCACTTTGAAGAGGTGAGGTGAATTTATAATATTGATTTTTCTGCCATTTGTAAAGCAACATCATCAATTTAACGAAATTGATGTCAGTTTTTCATGCTATTTTTGACAATGTTATGACGAAATTTATGATCAATAACCAGACAGACGTATGAAAAACTGACATCAATTTGTTTTTTACAATAACAAAAAGTCAGAGGGGTCAAAATTAAGTCAAGACATGAGAAGAATGCGAGACATTAAAATGCGAGAAGCTTCAATTTCGTTCAATTTGACGTGAGCAATATTGCATCAATATTGCATAAATTATAAATTTATGTGTCTGTCCGCTTATTGACAATAAAAATTAGCCAATGAGTGTGCAACAATTTTGCAGTCATTGTAAAAAATTGTATTGCCTTAAAGATTTAGGAGGTACAGTACACACAGTGGTACGTACTGTGTTAAGTAAAAGTAAAGTAAAGCAACCATATTTAACGTTGATAACTTGTAACAGTAATTCAACTGACAAACCTGAGGTCAACGGTGTGCTCATTTTACTCCTCCCTCTCCATTCGTTTACGGGTATTTAAAGCTAATTAAGCTACATTGAAAGGAAAGAAGTCGAAGCAAGGATGTGAGGTCTGCGGATCAAACTTGGGACCTCTTGCATGAAGGCCGCGTACTAACCGACTGTGCCGCCCAGTGCAGAGACCGAAGGTGCACAAGGTTCTTAGATGTTACTTACATTGTTTTTCAGTTTAATATAAACTAACTGTCCTTTAAGTCTATTTTTATTACTTACAGTAAATTTCATCTGTGAAGTTATGTTGGTCAGATCAGTAAAAACATTACTAGTTTGCCTTAATTTGATATTTTAGTCCTTAGGCTAATAAAGTAATGTACACCGTTAGTGGTCACCTGTACTAAGTTTGATTGGTAAGCCCCCATAAGTTCATTCAGTGTCAAAGTATTAAAATTACTGCTGACAATCAGAAAGCCATAGTTAGGAGTCCTCAGATGTTGTTCAGCATCGTATGTGGTACATGTAAATTCCTCATTTAAGTTGTAGAAGTAGTTTATTTTTTGCAGTTAAATGCTTCTGTACAGCTTGATTGCTGGTGATCTTTTGTAACATGATCTACACAGGTTTGCATTCTGTTTCTCATTATTCTGATGCAGGTTTGCAATTTGGTTTTACGCTACAAGAATACGAGAAACAGCTCAATACAGCAGATGTTGCTGACTCTTCTTCCAAGACTGGCTGCATTCCAACCAATGAGATTTGTTAAGAAGTGAGGAAAAGTTCTCTTTTTTTCATGAAGATAACTTTTTTATTTTTCTGACTTTCATATGCCATACATGTGTCCTAAAATTCTCCATTTCTTTCCATGTGTCTGCTCTAGGTATTTGAAGGACACCATGGACTATCTCTGCTCTGCTCTTAAGAGAGTAAGCTTGACAAAAAAATTAAGGGCATGCTATGTATGCGTGGGTTAATAAAATTTAGTCGAGTGTAGGGTCAGGGATATTTTTATCTTCTTTTAAAATTAATTTGGGATCAAATACAAATTTGATGAGACTTAATTAAATCAGTATTTCAACTTGTACTGGGCTGCATTGTTACATGGCTTTGAAGTGCATGCACACCATGCATGCATAAGCAAATTTCCAAGCAGTTTACAACTCACTGCTTTTCAAGTTTTTTCCAAAAGAATATATTGAACTGCTACTTCAGGATAAATTTAAAGTAATTTTAAACTTGTGATTAACTTAAGATTCCCCGTAAACACCCTAAAATAGTGTGGCATAGCCCCTTTAAAACTTCAGAGTGTAAATGGAGCTTATTAAACATTGTATATTTAAAACACCAGTTTAAGAGCCTGAAAGTCCGAAACTCCCACGCTGCATAATGCTTAATGAGGTCAATTAAGAATCAATTTGGTTTTTGGTCCTCATCTCTTGCCGTTGAAAAATGCTATGATAGCATGTATTTGTGTGTTGACCGAAAAAATGTTCTGTAAATTTCTTTCGTAATTTGTCAGTCTATTGATTTTAGTTGTTTCAGATGGTTGGTACTCTTTATACCTACTGTATACATGTTATGGTTCAAGTCAAAACTTCTTAAACCAGTTCAATTATTATTTTGATTTTCCTTGATAATGAACATCAGACCAATCAAAAATGTGGACCACAACATCTACATGTAATTGTCAGCTACATGTACATGTGCTTCATGGCCTTCTCGTATCATTTTTTTAAAATTTTGTCAACTTGCCATGATAATTTTTAGGAAAGGGAAAGATCCTCTGCATTCAAGGCCACAGGTCTGATAGCTCTTGCTGTTGGCCATGACATAGAAAGACACAGAATTCCAGTGTTTGAACAAGTAAAAGCTTTGTTTCCCATGAAAGATCTTGGACACAGGTAGGACTGAGTATACTGTAAACCTGATTAATTTTATATCCCTAGAGTGGAACCTGAAAAATATCTTATCTTCCTGATATTTCACTTACATGTAGGCAATGAGTTTTTGGTGGCAGCTCTTCTCGTCTATAAACTTTTTGCTATTAAGCGTGATCATGTTTTCCTGTCTTGTGTTTCAGGCGTCAAAAAGCAGTAACTGTAGATCCCATGGTATTTGCTTGTGTTGCTATGATGTCACGTGCTATCGGACCTAAGATCTCTAAGGAAGTTAAAGATTTGCTGGAACCAATGCTATCTGTTGGTCTTAGGTACAGTTCCAAATACACAAATCCATTGTACTGTCATAATGATTGTAATTCATGTCTGAGACTCATTAAATCATCTTCATTTGATTCATTGTTGCAGTTGTTGACAGAAGCAACATTGTCATAATTATCATCTTTATCTGACCACGGTCGCCCTCTACAAGTACATGTATCAAGTCCTTGAAATGATACTGAATTCCTTCATGTATTAATTGTGTTGCAGTCCAGCTCTTACAGCCTGTTTGCATGATTTGGCTCGACAAGTGCCACAGCTGAAAAAAAACATTGAAGGTGACAGCATCATTGTACAAAATTATTCAAGAAATATTAATAACTTTTTTTTTGTTAGTTGCTCATGAAATCAATGCTTTATAATAAAACTGATTCTCTGTTAAATTTTAGATGGTCTTCTCACAATGCTGTCCATGATTTTGATGCAAAAGCCACCCCGTCATCCAGGAGCACCGAGGAGTACCACGCCTACTCTTACTCAATCAGGTGATTGCTTCACTTTCGCTGTGTACTTATTTTCAATCAGAGAGAGGATTGGATTGGATTGTCCCATAGTTGACTTGGCTACCTATTTTTTTACCCAAACTGGATAATAATTTTGTTATTTCAGCTTCTTCTCATTCGCTGTCTGATGCGTTGGATGTGACAAGCACAGTATTGGCCCTCCGGACCTTAGGAACATTTGATTTTGAGGGTAGGTATTTGCTAATTAGTATACATTAGGTCATTAGTGTTAAGCTTAAAGTAAGACCAGATAGTTTAGAATGCATGGCTTCTGTAAGTTGTCCTAATTATTATTATTTGTTTCTCTGTTTCAAAATTTTGAATAATTTAAATAAGAAAGCTCTTTATTTGTGAAGTTCAGGCAATTAGTTTAAAAAAGTCTGCTACGAGCCTAGAAGACCCATCAGGCCGGCGCTTATCTCCGGTTTCTGTAGCATGTAGCAACTAGGAGTATTTCTACTCCCCCCTGGATGGGATGCTAGTCCAATGCAGGGCTACCCCCAGCATTAAATTTGCTGGTGCCCATTAATTTTATACACCTGGCTGGAGAGAGGCACGGTGAAAGTAAATTATCTTGCCCAAGAACACAACACAATGTCCCAGGCCAGGACCCGAACCCGGACCACTCGATCCGGAGTCGAGCACACTAACCATGAGGCCACCGTGCCTCCCAATTAGTTTACTTCTGACAAAACAACAACAACAACAATCCTTGCAGTTTTCACATGTAGTTGATACAATAATTATTTTTTTTGTGTAAACAAAAAGTTTTTGTGTAAACCAGGAGAACTTTATATCAGATGCATGTGAGGGCAAATTTTGAATATAGTAGGTAGTTTATAAAACCACTTAAATTTCGCTTGCTTCCAGGTGAGCAATCCAAGTTGATCTGGTTTAAATTTTGCTCCCACCATTTGAACATTAACACATTGTAGGTCACTTACTGGCTCATGGCAATCTTGTTCGACATTGTGCTGACACATTTCTGGCCAGTGAACACAAGGACATTCGTATGGAGGCTGTGAGAACTTGCTCAAGGCTTTTGTCTCCATCACTTCATGTAAGTCCAAATTGATATACATGTAAATACCTTATCAAGAATGCAGCAAAGGAAATGCATGGTTAATTAATTAATACCCTTGCTGATTTTTACATGATTGTATGATTTTTCATTAGCCCATGGTTGTACCCAATGCTGCTATCCATCATGCCACAATCAGTGCTAGCTCAACTCAGGTTGTATCAGAAGTGTTGTCTAAGATGCTGATGGTTGGAATAACTGACCCTGGTATGTTTTTCTTATTCTTGGTTGTAAAACACATTGGATTGATACACTTATTATAACAAGAACAATAACAACAATAAGATTTACTGGAACTCTCCCAGCACTTAGAGGCTTAATTTGTATAGTCAAACGATAGGACAACTTTTAAGAATCCAAACCAGCTGGCTACGTTGTATTTACAAACACAACTTGGAGAAGTTGAACTGAGGACTACAATGAAAGGCTTCACCTAATAGGCAAAGTGGGTCTTGAACTTGGAGTACATGTATCTGTCTCTCATGGTAAGTGCAAACCAAGGCCAAGCTGCCTCCTTTCACAGACTCAGTTTATTGCAAAAGGTTGCAGTTTTCTTCATTAGATAAAGGCAGTTAAAGCCTTGAGTGTTACATTGGTTGAACACATGATATGTTGCATGGCATAGTTTCATGTTTTTCCAGCTGGTCTTTCATGTATGCAATGACAATTATAATTATTATAATAATTATTGACAGTCTCACTTTTTCTGTTGTAACAGACTCAGATATACGGTTTTGTGTGCTGTCATCATTGGATGAAAGATTTGATGCTCATTTGGCCCAAGCAGAGAATCTGTCAGCCTTGTTTGTGGCTCTTAATGATGAGGTGAGCTCAGGCTGTCACAGTGCTAGACTTTCAGGAAAAGGCTAGATAGGGGCCAGCTGGCCCCTAAGTTTTCAGATTTGGTCACCACCTCAAATATTGTAGTTGCCAAAAGATTTCGGCCCTTTGGGCCTTATAATTTTATGCAATTTAAGAGGTAGATTCATTCATCATGTGAACATTAGAATCCACAAGTGAGCAGTTTCCAACATCAGTGGCTTCATAGCTTCATTGGGTAGAGCGTCACACTGGTTTTGTGAGGTCACAGGTTCAAAGCCCGTTAAAGTTCTGAATTCTTCATGCAGGCTTCTCAATTGCAATTGCTTTCATTTTACCCAAGCTAACTGACGTAACAACCTGGGGATGAGAAAATTGAGCTAAACTTGGTGATGAACATGTATGCTTCTCTTTTGTTAAATTATGGTAGTCATTACGTTCTGAGTTTTAAGCCCTTTATGAGAGAGATTAGTACATTATGATGTTGGTACAGTATAAATAATTGTTGCTTCTGTTTATTTTTTTTTGCTAAAACATCCGTTAAAATTTTCAGGAGTTTGAGATCCGTGAGTTAGCAATTTGCACCATTGGCAGGCTTAGCAGCTTGAATCCAGCATATATCATGCCGTCATTGAGGAAAACCCTCATTCAGGTAAACAGAACTTAACTCTGTATTAGCAGGCATATTTGGTTAGTTCACGTGCAGCCTTTATAGCAGGAATTCACCAGCTTGATCACCCTTGACTTTGATGTCTGTTAGACCTTCCTGTGATCAGTGTGCAAGTAGCTACATAGCTTCAATACATAGTTAAACAGAGAATGAGTGAGGGAGGTGATGAAACAACTCATGTCTAGCCAGTTCTAGTGATACTACCTCTGTAGAACTTACAGAACTACTATAAAATTGTGAAAAGTTCAAGCGGTGTTTCCTTGAATTCTTGCATCTTAAAGGTACTTTTACTTAAAGGGGCTAGGTCATGCTATTTTAGGTAATTTTGTTTAATTTTGTTAATTATGAGCTCTAAACGTCAAGTCTTTCATTTGCAAAATCACAGCCACACAACAACTGAGAATGATTTTCCAGCTACAGGTATGTAAAGGACATTTTGATATAGAGTGATATAAATTTGAAAAAAGGTGGGCCGACGTTTTTCAAATTTACCCAAATTCAATCCATTACAATCCTCTCCAGTTTTGTCCATCCATGTCCCTTCTTGGCTTCCTTGTGTTTTGTTAGAGTTCTTCTATAGTTTTGAACAGTTATTTTGATATTTTAGTTAATTCTATTACCATTCGATCAGTGCTGAAATTGCCTAAAATTGCGTGACCTAGCCCCTTTAATCAGTTTTATTGAAAATGTGTAAATTAAGTTGATTTTACATGCTGATGAA
>NC_090888.1:867948-877948 GCF_036669925.1 Montipora capricornis | reverse complement strand
GATGTTAGTCACCATGGGCAGTATTCAATTGGAAGAATTTTACCCTGCTGTAGCCGTATCAGCACTCATGAGGATTGTCAGAGATCCCTCTCTTTCTAGTCACCACACTATGGTTATCCAGGTTGGAGAAAAGAAAATGTTATCACACCATTAAGGCTACCCTTATGTTAATTAGAGACATGGGTCATAATACTATTTATAGTGCTGCAATATAACCCGCATCTTTTCGTAATTTTATTCTGAAGTAAACAACACCTTTTTCTGTACTCTTTTACTGCTTTAATGATTATTGTTATTACAACTGTATAATAGTTTTAGTTTTTACTTGTGTTTGCATTGATTGTTTTCTGTATTAATTAATTTTATTTCTTTTAAAGTTAAGGGGGTAAGGTGCATAAACAGTATCAATGATATTTTTTTGTAATATGACTGTTTTTTTGCACAGACTACAATGACTTAATGATGGCATGTAAGATGTTTTTTCTCAATATTTTTCTTATTCCTTGTCTCTCCAATAGGCTGTAACATTCATTTTCAAGAGTTTAGGGATGAAATGTGTCACTTATCTTGCTCAGGTATTTTCATCTTACTCTTTCTTTTCTACACAGCAGTCATTCTTCCTCTTGATTTGAAATGCGCCTTTTACAATTTTGCATGAACAGTTAGTGGATTTCAAGTGAACCGGATGGATTCTAATGAGACCTTGATAACGTTTACTTCATGTTTTCATCTCCTTAAACTTGTAGATTATGCCTTCATTTCTCAATGTCATCAGAACTTGTGATCCATCATTCAGAGAGGTAAGTCAATAAGGATAATAATATTATTCTTGTAGTATGTTGAGGTATCATGTCATTGGAAAATACTATTAAGGACGGTGCCTACTATTGTTATTGCGCATACGTTCTGCACATCTCCAGATACTCGGATTTCCTATAGGTGATGCTTACTAATGCAGGAATATTTTTGCGCGGTTTAAAACTATCCGGAGAAAGTAGATCTTAGTAAGTACTCTTGGTATCCAAAAAGAAAATTGGGGTAACCATGCACTTTTGAGAGATAATGAAGCTTCAATTTGAGAAAGAACGCCATACATTGCTTTGTATTTTTTAGCTTTTTACAAATATTGTCCATGAATTATCTTTGAAAAATGTGTGGTTACCCCCAATTTTCTTTTTGGATTTCAATAACACTTGTTAAGATCTACATGTCCTGCATAATCACAAACCGGGGAAAAAAATATCTTTAATTAGTAGGCACTGTCCTTAAGCCATCAAATGAGTAAAACTTCATATTTGTGGAATGGAACATCTGATCAGGTATGGGCTTATTGGTCAGAGGGAGGAAATTCAGCTTTAAATCTTGTTAACCAATAACTTTTGATACAGTGTAGGTTCTTAATAGATACATTGAAATTGAAACAAATCCATGTCTAGGAAGTTAACACATTTGTTTTCTTTGCAGTTTGTGCTGCAGCAACTTGGAGTGTTGATATCAATCGTCAAACAACACATCAGAAATTACTTGGATGAAATTTTTAGTTTGATAAAGGTGGCTGTACTACTTTTGTTGTGTTTTCATTACTGTTGCAATTAATCTAGAGAGGTTGGAACGCAATAAGGATTTCTTCTCATCTTGGCACCTTTGCGACTCCACTGGTGGTCTTGTGTGCAAGGAGAGCAAGTGCTGAGTTCTGTTTCTAGACTGAGCAGCATACATGTATCTGGGTCTCAGTTTTCCCTCTCTCTCATTACCTTTTTGGACCTTGAACATTTTAAGTAGAATGTCACAGAATGAAAGAAATATGTGCTCTGTGTTATTTTTTAGGAATATTGGATCCTTAATAGTCCAATGCAGACGACAATAATTTTGTTGGTGGAACAGATTGTCACTGCACTTGGGGGAGAATTCAAGGTAAACTGATGAAAAGTCATGGTTTTAATTGGATTCTTGTGTGGAATGCAATTGAGTGGAATCATAACACTTGTAGTATGTGAGATAATTTTATTGATAGAATGTAGAGATTTTAACTGATCCAGTTTTGAATTACACATCTGAACACATCTCTTCAGACTGTAATATCAAATTATCATCTCTGATTGGTCTAGAAACATCCAGTCATTTTACTGCTTTTTTTGATCTTGTAGATTTACCTGCCTCAGATCATTCCTCAAATTCTCAAAGTGTTTATGCACGACAATAGTCCTCAAAGAAGTGTGACTACAAAGGTAAGTTTTCCTCAATCTAGTTTTGATTAGTTATAACTAGGCTGGAAAAAATACTATTGTTTAACGTGAGTGAAGCAATACCAAACAAATTTAATGGTTTGGTTTGAGCATAGTTAGTTTCAAATCGCAGACAAAGGCATGTTTTTTTTTAAGTTCGCGATTTTCATAACCAGTCTCTCTTTCTACTTACTATGGTTTGAACTGGTTTAACATTGTCGGCTGGCCATAATTTGATTTGATTTGCAGCCTCTCCCTCATTAAAAGTGATCTTTAGGTGACCACCTGCTCAAGTGTTCAGTTCGTTTCAGACATATCAGTTTCTGAGGTGAAGATATTTTTGACTTTGCATGTTCTGATTGGAAGACCTTAGACAGCAATGACCAGAACCAGGTTGTGGACCAGCAGTTTTCGTTAAAACAATGGTTTGCTGTGGGTGCTTAGTCTCGCGGGCTCAGAAAACTTGGTTGTGGTCATTGTTATTTAAGGTTTTTCGTTCTGATTGGCCAACTTTTCCTTGAGGTGTTACTGGTACCTACTCCTCTACTTTGTCAACCTTGAACCCAGGCTCCCAAAACAAAATGGAAGGAAAAAGAAAAAGAGTCTGCATTCAAGATTATTAAAGTGTATCATGGCGCCAGAGGAAAGTTGAGCTGTCTTTGAAAATGAGCAAACTCTGTTTGCAGGCTGAGTGACTTTATCAATTTAGCTGATTCAAAAGTTTCAAACTGAGTTTGCTTCACTCTCCACTCGCCCAATACCAAGTTTCCTTTCTGGATAATCAAAGCACAAGTCAATATTGTTTTTGCAGAAATAGCTCGCAAATTAAAATGCACTGTTTCTTTATGTAATTTACAAATCTTGTTATATGCATTTTTTAGCTGTTAAATGCTCTTCAGATGTTTGGATCCAGCCTTGATGATTACCTTCATCTGCTTGTTCCACCTGTGGTCAAATTATTTGACAGTTCCGATATTCCCCTTACTGTCAGAAGGTAAGTTTGTATCTTGACACTCGCAATCCACCACAACGATCAAAATACACTCCCGTAGGCGCTTTCCGGGCCAATAAAACGTAATCAACAACAGAACAGAACAACAACTTTACTAATCCCAACTGAACAGAGGCAAACCAGTTGGCTATTTAGAAGTGCAGTTGAACCAGGGCCTACCAGGATCAAATTCAATGGGTGTACAGAACAGATCCCTAACCACTGGGGCGCACTTCCTCGTGACTGGCCAAACTGCTTGATGACATTAACAAACAAACCTTTGCTTTTCAAATTGTAGTATGACGATGGGGTAGCGTAATTGGAGATCATTATGAGCATAATAAAAGTGTTTCTGTTATTAAATGGCTTCCAAGGTACATGGGCCTTAATAACACTGCGACCATGTTGAGTCCTGAGGGATTGAAAACTTTTGTTTTGCCCTAACGAAACTCGTTCCCAAACATTTCAACTCTAGGCTCGGGGTACGAAATCTGTAGGCCACTTTGGAAAATACCATAATACTCTTGGTTTGTCCCCCCAAATTTTGCATGAGCATTGTTTTTGTTTTCTCTTCCAGGGACCATTGTAAGTCCCAAGAGAAACTGGAAACAATGCTTATGCAAAATTTGGGGGAACAAACGAAGAGTATTGTCGTATTTTTACTGAAGTGTCATGTTGTCTGTGGTCAATATGGCCGCTGCGCGAAAGGCCCATTGTGCACACCGGGTATGATAGTTTGCTCCTTTAAGATAGTGGCACCCCACTAACATCTACTAAACAGTTGGGATTAAATAGACATCCAAAGGAATCGTTGCTCCTTTCCCACCAAACATCAGCTGTAGATTGTAGTCTTTTTTACTTAGAGTCTTATGCCATAGCTAGAGGAATTTCTCTGTGAAGAAGCTTACATTATCAACGTACTCAGAATTAGGAGCATGCTACCATTTGCTGACGAGAAGATTTGCTTGCTGTGTTATAATATTGCATCCCAGCTTCCTAAACGACGAACGTTTTCACTCCATCTCAAATACCAATCTGTCCTGATTTGTACCATCTGTTAGATGTGCATTGGAAACCCTGGATCGTCTCAGTGAGTCCCTGGATCTCATAGACTTTGCCTCGCGTATCATTCATCCAATCATACGAACACTTGACTCGTGTTCTGAGCTCCGCAGCACAGCAATGGATACGTTGTGCTCTCTGGTGTTTCAGCTGGGAAAACAATATTCTACTTTTATTCCTACGGTCAACAAGGTAACATTGATAAATTATTTGAAATTGAGTGTGCATGTGCTTCGTGCCACAGGCATATTAGGATTAGGGTGTTCGAGATTCAAATCCGAGAAGTTCTCGCTCTCCTTTCCGATGCCCCTTGGGGGCTCTGTGCTCCCTAAAGGGTTATACTGAAGGAGGCGAGGGTGAAGATAAGCTGACATTACAGACTACCAATGTAAAATAGTGTGTCAAGTGGCATCGTATTAATTCATGATTAATTCAAGTGGCATGATTGGTTTATATACTGCTACAAGTGCTATAAAAGGTAACCTGAGAAAAAAGCCTCTTTGGTCCTTCTTATTTCTTTAATTATGTGCGCTACTCTAATGGTTAACATCATAGTAATTAAGACAGTGCAGCCAACAATAATTTTCTATATTGTGGCTTGTAGGTCATCGTAAAACACCGTATTCAGCATCAGCGTTATGACATTCTTATTTGCAAGATTGTGAAGGTTAGTTTTTATTGCTTTTTTGTAAGTATAAACTGTGAACAAAAAATCTCACGGAGGAAAAAAGTACAAAACGAACTTTTTGGCTTTTAGTTATTTTGCGTGTAGTTATCTCCATTTTGTTTGGTCTGTTTTAGAGCCCATTTTTGTTGGACTGGGAAAATGAGGTGCTTGCTCGTAGACAGAAGGCTGGCAGAGGCAACCTTGCTGATGACTCAGCCACCACTGCTGCTATCGAAGCTGCAAGCATCAAGAAGCTGACATTTAAAGCAGACAGTCTTCAAAGAGTAGGGAAACGTTCATCTTATTTTTCACTGAATTTCCTGTTCCAAGCTCTAAGATGCTGAGCAAAATGTTGCGCTCCGTTACATCTTTCCTTTTGCAAAAAAACCTTCTCTTCCTTTCAATCTGTACACTCGGAAAAGCCCAGTTTTGCAAATAATATTTTCGGTATTTTTCGATGCAATAAGACATGAAATGCTATATTTATTTAGGCCTGGGGAGCGGCAAGATGTGTGTCAAAAGATGATTGGATGGAATGGCTGCGAAGATTAAGTGTTGAACTGCTGAAGGAGTCACCTTCCCCTGCCTTGAGATCCTGCTGGGCTACAGCACAGACTTACCCACCCCTTGCAAGGTATAATATGAGAGCTGTTTCAGTTGAGTGTCCAAAGTGACTATATGGTAATCTGCTTCTGGTCTGTCACATGGAGGTGGGTCAAAATTGTGGAACGTCTCAACCAATTAGAAGCAACACGCATTTTTGGCTGAGCTCTTGCTTGTTCTCTGCATTGTTGACGTCCAATTGAGAAGACCAACGTTTTGTGTTTTGAGAGAGCCTGTTTGGTTTTGTGTAGCCATTTTTTCTAACATATTAAATGTCTTGTTTTAGGGATTTGTTCAATGTGGCGTTTGTGTCGTGTTGGTCTGAGCTTCACGAGGAGCTGCAGAATGAATTGGTGAAACATTTAGAAATGGCACTGGAATCTCAAATCCCAGAAATCACTCAAACGCTTCTTAACCTTGCAGAGTTCATGGAACATACAGAAAAGGTACGATTTTGGCTCAGTGGACGTACAAGTACAAGAAAACAAGTGAATATTTATCGAATGTGGCTGTGGTCACAATTTATCAAAGTGCCAGACCGCAGATTAAGCCGGACAATGTAGGATCAGTGGAATTCTTCAGTTAATTTTACTTGATTTTCCAATCAAGGATGGGAGATTCCCACAAGGTTTCTGCCCTTTACTTTTCACTAAGTTTTTTTGTATCCTTTGATCTAAAAACGTTAGCAAAGCCATCTTCTTGATTATTGTTTCACTGATTCACGATTAGCTGTATGGGCTTTCGAACAACTGGTCCGAGATTTATTTATGAATTGTGTTTTTTGAATCTAGATTTAATTTCTTTCTAAACATCTTGGAAAAAATCGTCGGGATAAATCGTGATTGTGGAGATATACTCAAACGACCTCTTAATTTAGCATAACCGCAATTTTTTCGAACATAATCTTGCCGAGCACCTCTTTATATGGCAGTGCCATGTTTCTAAAATGTTTTTTTTTTTCAAACATACAAATCTCCTAAGTTTAAAAATTAATGTAGTTTTCATTCACTTGCACTAACTAATGTTGTTATTTCAAGGGTGCACTTCCTCTGAACAACGACCTCCTTGGCGAGCAAGCTTCAAAATGCCGAGCATATGCTAAAGCTTTGCACTATAAAGAAGAGGAATTCCACCGAGGACCAACCACGGAGACTTTAGAGGCCCTAATAAGGTACAAGAAAGCAGTTTACTCTCATATGTAGAGGCGCTTGTGTTTTTTCGATGTTTCACTGACAGTGGAACCTCTCCTTTGGGACACCTCTATTCAGGGGATACAGAATTTGGTCCAGGAAAAATGTTCATACTAATCTTTGACTCCAACCTAACCTCCATTCAGGGGACCCCCATCCTGGTCCCGAAGGTGTCCCTTGGAGGTTCCACTGTATTTCAAAAGTCGAGGGCGATAAATTTAAAACCCAGTTTTTCGTTTTGTTACGGCATAAAGCGCACATCACCTACCGAAGAGGCGCACTCTCTGGTGATGCAAATGGTGTAAGCTTGCCCATGTGCGTGACAATATTTTCCCTAAACGTTGTCGTGTGTCGACGTTTGTATCAGAAGTTTGCTCTCGAAAGAAGTCGCGTCAAGTAAAGGCTACGTGTGGCCTGTTGTTGAATAAAGATTCGGTTAGGTGGTCAATGAGGTAAGAATTTTCCATGTAATGGCTGTGTGCGCACAAACACACCGATAAATCCGCCCAAGCATCACTCTGTTAAAAGAGTTAAACTACGCTCTATACGTTGTGGTTTCCTTGCTAAGAAAAATCAACCATTATACAGTCCCTACAAGAATCAATAACCTTGCTTTACTGTTTTCTTTAGTATTAACAACAAGCTTCAGCAGCCTCAAGCAGCTCATGGTGTGTTAGTGTACGCCATGAAGAATCATGGAGCTGATGTGGTAAGGATGCTTGAAACGAAGTTTCACTAAAGTTGGAATTGCAAGAGAACTGGCAACGTGGTGAACCACTTTTAGTATTCAACTCTTCATTACATTGTACACACGTATACAGCACACCGTAGGTGATTTGAAACAAACCCAGCGAGTATATCGCCGTATTTGAAGCATCATCCCTTGCAGCTATTTCCGCCCTTATTTGGTATTTGCTAGTTGGTTTCTTATTTGTCATTCCTTTTTGATATCTTTGTGGCCACTGACCATCTCAATGACGGAGGAGAATAATCTTTGTGAAATGGTATATGGCACAACGCATTCCCTAAAAAGTGAAAAAAATAACATTCAGATTTAAAAACTTTTACTGATTCCCAAAAATAACTAAGAAGCTGAAAATGTCCAGAATTTTTACGGGACTCAAGTCGCAAGCTGATCTTTTGTCTCCTTTTTAGAAAATCAAGGAGCGATGGTACGAGAAGTTACATGACTGGGAGCAAGCTTTGGAAGCTTACAACAAGAAGCTGCTTCAGAATCCAGAGGACATAAATCTTTCTCTAGGGCGAATGAGATGCCTTGAGGCGTTAGCAGAATGGTGAGTGAAGCGTGCGGTAATCACGTGATATGTTGTATAAAGACCCGGATGTGGGATTGTACAGCTCTGACATTAAACCATTGTTTACTCTGCAGGGGTGAGCTTCACCAAGTTGCCGTTGAAAAGTGGCCGGTAGTAAATGACGACATCAGACAAATGATGGCCAGAATGGCCGCGGCTGCTGCATGGGGACTGGGTACGATTTTTTTCTTTTGAAACAATCCTGCAAGTGGAAGCGCTCTGGTTCAAGTTCAACATCACTCGGTCTTCAACTGATAGGCGCTCGTCCGTTTGGCAGGGCAATTATGGCACCTTCAAATAAAAGGAAAGATTGCAACCGTCTGTTGGTGCTCATCCTCAGGAAATTTAGCTAAGGCATCTTCGCAATGTGTTCTCAAGTGGATTTCTTACTCTTAATAACGAAAATTCCGTCATAAAAACCCTAACCCTCACACTTCCCTGTTGCATGCGAGATAGAACGAAATCATTTCACTACCGTATCGTATGAAGTGTAATGTATTGAAATGAAGTGATCCGCTTTGCCCTTGCTCTCAGGTAACTGGGACAGCATGGAGGAGTATACTTGCATGATTCCACGCGAGACTCAAGAAGGGGCTTTCTACAGAGCTGCTCTTGCCTTGCATCAAAACCACTTCCAACAAGCACAAGCTGTATGTGATTATACTTTCCTAAATTGTACTTCACAAACTCATAGCGGTTTCCAGCAGTATGTCGACGCTAGTTTCGCAAATTTTGGCTTCCTTTATAATCCCGACCCCAGTTGCTGAAACGATCAATAGCGCTATCCGCAACCTTGTTCCCAGGGTCTTTCTTCTCTGCCTCCATTTTTGTTGCAGAAAAGAGGAACCCTGGGAACGAGATTGCGCTGTCCGCCGGATAAATCAGTATCCAGTGGATAAGTAATAGCGAAACCAATTGCGCTGTCCATTGGATAGTGATTTATCCCTTGGATAGCGTTGTCCACCTTTTGAACAACTGGGGCCTGGCCCACAGTCTCAGCCAATCAAAAGCAAATCAATAATTGTGATTGGCTAGCACGGATTTTCCCGCCTACTTTCTTTGCGTTTTTATTGGACCATGGTTCATTTGATTGTCTCTTTGTGTTGTGATTGGCTTAAGTAACGTATTTATTTTTAATTCTACGGCACTCGAATGAAACCATCAGGATTTAGAATACTGTTTGCTCTGACTAGCGGTTAACATGTTGTGATTATAGAATATACAACGTCAGTGGCTTCATAGCTCAGTTGGTTAGAGCGTCGCACCGGTATCGCGAGGTCACGGGTTCAAACCCTGTTGAAGTCCTGAAATTTTCAGGCTTCTCTACGCAATTGCTAAAAATTGCGTTCATATCTGCGAGGATCATAACTTCACTTGATTTCATATCCGTAGTTCAATATATGAATCATTTCATGTATAATTTTGTTCCCTGTTGTTTTTCTTTGGACAGTGCATAGATGCTGCACGCGATGTGCTTGACACGGAATTAACGGCAAGAGCTGGAGAGAGTTACAACCGAGCTTATGGGGTAAGAAAAAGTTGATCAGAATATCTGAGTCTCTCCAGTTTTTTACTGTGTTCACGGTTGTTGGTATATTGTCAGGCAATGGTCAGTGTACAGATGTTATCTGAGCTTGAGGAGATTATTCAGTTCAAGCTTGTACCCGAGCGAAGAGAAGCCATCAAGCGAACATGGTGGAACAGGCTCCAGGTAAGAAAATTAATGAGATGGTGGCAACCACTAAGCAACGGCAAAAAAAAAAATGTTTGAAAGAAGCCGATCCACCCCAACAACGCTAACAACAATTAGAAATCAAAGGAACAGTAGTAATATGTCGCGACGTAACGAAATTCACAAACCACATTTTTTTTGGCTTCCTTTCTTAAGTGAAACATTCATTACTTAACAACCTTTTTTCGAAAGAAAGAACAATATCCCGGAACCG
>NC_090888.1:855448-862948 GCF_036669925.1 Montipora capricornis | reverse complement strand
CTTGTGCAGCAAGCAGTCATGGTACGTGTAATCACTTCTCAAACTTTATTGATGCTGATGCACTGACCAGTTCAGTTAATCTACATGAAACGCTGTGATTGAGATCAACTAAGTCCTGGAAAGTTAATGGCTTCATGGATAGTTCTCATGTTAGTCTTAGCGAATGATAAGAGTGATTTTGAGAAACTACCCAGTCTCAAGTCTCAATTACGTTGGCATTTTTAACTGGTTAACAGTTGTTTCTCAGCAAAGATACAGTTTGTAAGGACTCGGACTGAAGGCACAAGACTGGTGTGAGTTTTTCTCTTCCTTTTTTCTATCGCCTGCTCCTACTTATCTTTTTGCCCCTTCTTTATCTAGTTCCAAGAATCATGGAATTCTCGCCCTTTGGCTCAGTCACGAAATTTTGAAACAACTTTGATTGGCAAACTTTTGCGAGTTTCGGAGCCGATCTGAGTTCAAATTTTTCTCGACTTAAATTTATATCCTTATCTTGTGAGCGGATGAGTTAGATCCATACTGCCTGTTGTGCAGACTTGCTTGACTCGGGTCAGCATTAGCAGTGATTGATTCATAAGTTAGCGGCGATGTTTTCAGGTGAGTGAAGAGCTGATCCGTGTAGCTATCTTGTGGCACGAATTGTGGCACGAGGGACTGGAAGAAGCCTCCCGATTATACTTCAGCGAAGGCAACGTCAAAGGAATGTTTACTGCATTGGAACCACTGCATCAAATGATGGAAAAAGGCCCACAGACTCTTAAGGAAACTTCCTTTAACCAGGTGAGGACAAAGCGAAAGAAATAGTTGATGATAATGATATCGTAGCCTGAATGAGTTTTTTTTATAACAAGATTGACGCGAAAGTTATTGATCCTTATAAACTGTTGTACTTTTCGATGTATTTGGAATGCAGGTTCTTTTCTATTTACATTCCGAGACATACTGTCTACTTTGTAAGGTTAAGGTAGGATTCACCCTTATCCTATCAGTTCAGTTTGTCAGCAAAAGCGAGGTTCAAAGAAAGCTGTGTAGTTATGTGAGGGGAGGAGGTATACGCAAGTGTTTTGTATCTTTTAAACAACAAAGATGGGAGAGTACGCAGCTATTACAACGGCTATCGGGATTAGTTCAGAAAACAATGGACACAAAGAACGATACAAAACTTTAAAAACAATAGAGTTGCGTCGTAAAGGGATCCAATGAAATTAGAGGTTGTAAAGAGCTGCGTCCTTTCTCGAAGAAACGGGTTACACAGTTTGGTAACGATAGGAGTATTGCTGAAATAAGAAATCGAAAGCCTTTTTATTGTCTTTTTTTCGTTTGTCTCAGGCTTACGGCCGTGACCTTATGGAAGCCCAGGATTGGTGTAGAAAATACCAGCGATCGGGAAGTGTGAAAGATCTGACCCAGGCTTGGGATCTGTACTACTTGGTATTCAGAAGAATCTCCAAGCAACTCCCTCAGGTATCATTGTGACTATATGTTGCTGCCTGCGTTGTCATTGGCCAAAATTAACCACAATTGATTTAATGGCTTTTCTCTTATTTTTGAGTGGCTAAGAGAATGAAATGACAGTTTTGACGTTTGGTCACTGGGCGTATTGATACAAAATCAGCGTAATTGACCCTGGAACTCACTAAAACGTACAGAATTCGTCTCGGAAACAGTAGCCTAAATTGTTCGATTGCATCGAGATCAGCACTTTCCTTTTACTGCTGCTTCATTTTGTTAAATATTGTTATTGCAGCTGACCTCTTTGGAGCTTCAATACGTGTCACCCAAGCTGTTGATGTGTCGTGATTTGGAGTTAGCTGTGCCTGGTACTTACGAGCCTCACAAACCAGTCATACACATCAGACATGTCCATTCCTCACTGAATGTGATCACATCCAAACAGAGACCAAGAAAACTCTGTATAACAGGTAACTTTGATGAATGTGAGTGATCGGTTATTTGTCGCCGAAAATACAGTTTGAGCGGAAGATTTATCATCGGCGGCCATTTGTCAATATCGTAAATATTGAACGTAACAATGACACTTGAATTACATGCCTTCATTAACCACCATATGGTTCCGGGGGTGATACAACAGAGCACGTGTACCGTTTATCCTAACCCTATTCTTTTGTGTTGATTCTCAAATAGGAAGCAATGGTTCGGAGTTCATGTTTTTATTGAAAGGTCACGAAGATTTGCGGCAGGACGAGCGCGTCATGCAGCTCTTTGGTTTGGTGAACACGCTTTTGGCCGGCGATCAAGAAACGTCAAAACGACATTTGGGGTAATCTTCCTGTCGGCTTAAGTCGAGTAAATTTAATGCATTTTTGTACAAACCAGGCATCTAACAGCAGATCCAGTGCTCTAACCATAAGGCCAAGGGCATGCTGTTACCCGTGTATCGAGGAGACGAATACTGACTTTCGATAGATCAATGCTTTCCAATCTGAAAGGCACAGGAGCTGGTTCTCGAAGTCTTCCTTAACGGTACACACACATCTTAGTATTAAATAAGGCCTTTTTAGAATCTATCAGTGAGCCAGTCAGTCAAATGAGCCAGAAAGTCACCCAGTCGGTCTGACAGACAGACAGCCTACCTGTTTTTCTTTCGCTCAGTTTGTTGGTGAGTCATTTAGTCAGTCATTCGATGAAAGAAATAAGACTTAAAAGGGCCATGTCACACTATTTTAGGGTTCTTATAGGCGAAATCTTTAGTTTATCACGAGTTTAACTCTCGAAAATAACATTGTCAGTGGAATTCTTGTAGTGATAAAATTATCGTTGCATCACAATTAAGATGATTCTGGGCAAAAACGACCTTTATCCTAGCGATTTGCCATAAACGTCGGGCCGATTTTTGTCGAGATTACCCAAATACAATCCGTTTTAATCTTGTCCATTTGTGTCCATCCATGCTTATCGTTCCTTTTCCTGAAGTTCTTTTATGTTGTTGAACGGTTTTAAGTGGTTATTGCAATGATTTATTCAACTTTTTGGGCATTTTGGGTATCATGAAACTACATCATTTTGCGTGACAAATGGTAGCCCCTTCAAATGTACTTTGTTGGTTTGGTTTGTTGACACAGAATTCAGCGTTACGCAGTCATCCCACTGTCGACAAACTCCGGTCTCATTGGTTGGGTGCCTCACTCTGATACACTGCACACACTTATCCGGGACTACAGGGAAAAGAAAAAGATTCTCCTAAACATCGAACATCGTATAATGCTCAGGGTAAGTTATGTCTTCTTGTTAAAGTACCCCTGTGATAAAAAAAAAAACACTTCCTTTTTTCCTTCAGATTTTGAAAGTGTGTTTGCTTAACACCTGACTGGTAAAATTTTGAGGTTTGATATTTATCCAAAGGCCGTTTACTTTGAGTGTAAGTTTTGGATTTCACGGTCCGCCATTACTCACGTTCAAAACTGACCGATTGGACCTCAGACGGTTGGATCCAGGGAAAAGTGACGTCAGAGGCTCACTAGCTTAAAATTTCAGTGTGTGAACGCAGCTTATTATATATGCAAAGCGTGAGTTTAAAAGTCTGAAAGCCCAAAACCCCCGTGCTGCATATTAATTCTGCGGCGTACACACGTATTGCATTCTTAAACTAGTGAGCCTTTGACGTCATTTTGTCCTCGATCCAGCTCTCTCAAGAACATAATGTAAGTAATGGCGGACCATTAAATAGGAAAATTGCAGTTAAAATAAAGAGGTGTCTTTTTGGAATCAAGGCTTAAAACGTGGGTCACTTAGTGTTTTGTTAACATAGTTTTGAAATCCAAAGAAAAATATGAATTGATTTTTTGGTCACAGGGGCACTTTAAGTAAGTTGCCAAGGTCTGTCAAGCCCGGGCACGGACTTGTTCACCGGATATCGATTGCTTAATGTTAATTCACAGACCATCCGTCCTTCCTTCCAAGAACTTGTTTACACCAATGTCCGTTAATAAATTATTTTTCTTTTTTTTTTTTTAGATGGCGCCAGACTACGACCACTTAACGCTTATGCAGAAGGTTGAAGTGTTTGAGCATGCGCTGTCCAACACTAATGGCGACGACCTGGCTAAACTACTGTGGCTCAAAAGCCCGAGTTCAGAGGTACTCAAACATTGCATTGTACTTTAAAGGGGATATGTCACGTTATTTTAGGGTGTTTCGGGGAAAAGCTTTAGTTAATCACGAGTTTAAAACTCGAACATGGCAATGCGGTATTCCTTTACTGATAAAGTTATCGTTACATCACAAACAAGATGATTCTGAGAAAAATCGACATTTATCCAGGCCATTTGAAAAACGTCGGGCCGACTTTTTCCAAGATTATCCAAATGCAATCCGTTTCAATCTTGTCCAGTTGTGTCCATCCATGCTTCTCTTTCCTTTTGCTCTATTTCTTTTATGTTGTTCAACAGTTTTAAGTGGTTGTTGCAAAGTTTCATTCTGCTTTTTGGGTGTCATGAAATTACATCATTTTGCGTGACATAGCCCCTTTAGAGCTTGCATTGTCTTTTTCTTAGATCGGAACCTGTAAACGGGACACGTGGAAAATTCATTCCATTGTAAAGGCTTCCACAAGTCATTGTTTTAAAACTCAGAGTTATGCCATGCAAGCAAGCATTACGTCAATGCCAGTTTTGCTAAAGAACTAAGAATAAAGAAATCGTTTAGTTGGAAGAATTAGTCCTTTAAACGTGAAGTAATCTTCGTGTGTCAACTAATTAAGTTTTAACTCCATTGATAGGTTTGGTTCGACCGTCGGACAAACTACACTCGATCACTTGCTGTTATGTCAATGGTCGGATATGTCCTTGGTCTTGGAGACAGGTAGATCCATTACCACACTTTGGCTAATATTCTTCAATCTTATACAAACAAAAAACTCACTATATTTTTATAACTTGTCAAACATAAAGGAGGCCCTTATAGCCTCATATTTTATTGGATTGGTGTCTGCAGGACACAGCACCGGCCACAGTGATGTGAATTAGGGTCCTTGAACATGAGCTATCTTTTGTATATTCGTTTATGTCCCTTGTTTTCTAAACCAGTCCTGACACTAATCTCTTCACAGTATGACAACAAAAAAGAACGTGGACAAAAAGAGCTTCACTGTATCCAACATGTTTGTTGTAACGAAAATAAAAAAATACGAATATATGTATGGGATCTCATCAGCTGTCAGCAATTCTGTAGGACCAATAATCCGTAATGCTGGGGCCATATTTGCCCTCCTAAGCAAAATAACGGCATCCATGTTGGTGCCTCAAATTGATCCTTCTTGAATTGAACTTCATTTTCCGAAAAATATTTCGCTTGTTTTTTCGTTGAAACGGGGGCGGCGGATCACGCTAGTAAACCAAGGATAACCAGGGTCATTTCTGTCTCGGTCGGGTTTGTATTTTAAGGAATATGCAGTAAGGTATCCCTGAGTTATTTCTGTGGTGTTTATGTAATCTAGAGCGCTGTTTTATTTTTCCTCTGAAGGCACCCATCGAACTTGATGTTAAATCGTTTGAGCGGAAAGATTTGTCATATTGATTTCGGTGATTGTTTTGAGGTATGCAATACTCCTTGTGTTTGCATTTGTGTTTAGGGTAAATTGGGGTTTTTTACTGAACAAGTAAACTTTGGGTTTTGTGTATTTGTGAAGGTTGCGATGACAAGAGAGAAGTTCCCGGAAAAGATTCCTTTCCGACTTACAAGGATGTTGACTAATGCAATGGAGGTAGGGAACCGATGAGAATTAATTTAAAAAACTGTGCTTTGTTGTTGTTGTTCGTCCTTGGATGTCGAAGTCGACCATGTGTTCGATTCAAGGGAAAGAGCGGTGGCTGTGGGTCCGGAGGTGACTGGTTAGGCCAGTCCAGGCCCTGAAGGCTCGCCCACATGTAGAACACGTGTTAGTGGGTGCTGTCGTGGCAGTGGATGCTGCTTGGGCCTTGCGCACAGTACGCTTTCGTTGGCCCTCGGGCATGCCTGGCTTCGGCTGCACGGGCTCCTGTGGTGATTTTACTGCACCAAGCTGGACGGTCCAGGTCAAGCGTCTCCTACGTACTGATGTCGATGCCCAGGTCTTTGAGGGACGCTTCGAGGCAGTCTTTGTAGCGTTTCTTCTGTCCTCCGACTGAACGATTGCAGTGGCACAGTTCGCCGTAGAACAGCAGTCTGGCATTCTGACCACATGGCCGGCCCACCTGGCTTGGGCTTTCTGCAGGAGAGTGTCCCCCGTGTCGGAGACTTCGTCCTGCCACCTGATGTGGAGGAGTCTGCGGAGACAGCTCACGAGGAAGTGGTTGAACTGTTTAGCGTGTCTGCTGTAGACTGTCCAGGTCTCGCAGGCATAGAAGAGGGGAGTTAGGAACAGTGCACGGTAGACCTTCAGCTTGGTGGTAAAGCTGAGCCCTCTCCGCTCGCAGACGTTCTCACGGAGTCTCCAAAAGGCAACGCTGGCTTTGGAAATCCTGTTGTTAACTTCAGCGTCTATGTTCACGGCGCGAGAAAGTGTGCTACCCAGGTAGGTGAAGTCGTCGACTGCCTCGAGGTTCTGTCCCTTCACCGTTATGCGTGGCTCCTGGTATGGCTTTCCTGGTGCAGGCTGGTACATAACTTCGGTCTTCTTCAGTAGTACTGTACTGTAATAAGAAAGGCTAAGTTTGCAAGCCATTCGAAAGTAGTGCGATTGTATTGAACCATTTTAAGTCTAGTAAGTTTATTTGGCTTCCGTTCGAAGACAAGGTCACTTCGCGCAAGGCCCAAAAATTTTTAACGAGAACGAAGTAGGCGTGGCTTATATCAGTGCGAAGAGATCAGAAATACACATACTAGCGCATAGTCGGCAGACGGGACTATGCGGATAACGTGTCGTGATGCTCTTGTCTCCTTGTCCAATTACAGGTAACTGGTATTGATGGCAATTACCGAATGACCTGTGAAAGCGTAATGCGTGTTCTCCGTGCCCATAAAGACAGTGTTATGGCCGTTCTTGAAGCATTTGTATACGATCCTTTGTTGAACTGGAGATTGATTGACTGTAAGTGTCATTTGACTATCAAGTTTTTGTAACGGTGATGTTTCTCTCCTAAAAAATATTGTAACTTTTTGCTGAACGTTTGATGTCATAATCAGTCTCCTATCAATCGCTGAGGTTTCGGTATCACAGTTCGTTGGTTGGTCAGTTCTAACTTTTCCTTGGGCAATGGCTCACTGTAACTTCGGTCTGTTAGCAGCTCTCGCAAGAATTCGCATAATTGGCTTGACTTCCTTTCAGTGAACTGTAAATCAAACATTAGAATCAATCCATCCAACCCCAGAAACAATGACAGCTTAGAGGGACAGTTATAATTACCACGGTTGCGCTTGCTACCTTATAAAACTAATTAATCATTTTTTATCTTCTATTCCTCACAGCTACTCCGAAAATCAAGCGCTCCAAGGGTCGATCAGGCACCATCTCCGACGCAGGGGAGGGTATGTCCGTTGTTATTTCATTGTAAAGGTTGAGGA
>NC_090888.1:840448-842948 GCF_036669925.1 Montipora capricornis | reverse complement strand
ATAGCTATAACACCAGGCACGCTCTTTCTTTTTCTTACCATATTACAGAACAAATATTCGTCAATTTTTGTTTTCTTCAAGGACCAAGGTTTTTTGATAGTGCAAGTTAAGATGTCACTAGTTCATCATCTCTCGCAACCTTCAAAAATAAGCTTAAGCAGTTCTTTATTACAAAATATTCATTCAAAAAAGAAAATTAATGTAAAAAAATAAACAAATATACTCACATGTGGGAACTCAGGTATGAAGAGTATATGAGAGAAACCCTGACCTTGTACACCCTAAATGATCATATTTTTAACTGAATAAAGGTTTGAAAGAAAATTCCCCCTGAGCGGGATTTGAACCCACGTCCCTTGTTACTTGACGGGTGTAATAACCACTACACCAGGATAACCATGCTGGCAACACAGCAATCGAAGAGTTGATTTACCTGTTTAGGGCGTGGGTCTCCTTGGAAAATTTCTTTCAAGGTGACAAGGTAGGGAAGCCTATAACTCCACTTGAAACCCAACTAAGGATCAAGTTAATGATACACGACCGTAGTCAACTTAGAGGATGACAAGGAAAAATCCACAAGGGATACAGGCTAACTTTATTTGTGTATCAGGTGAATCACCTCATCGATGGTTAACCTGGTGGTGTAGTGTTCATGCATGAGGAGCTTAACTTGGGTCAGGAATGTGGGTCCCCGCTTTTTAGATAAAAAAAAATTAACCTAAATCTCAGTGGGGGTTGTAACAAGACTCACTCTAAAAAGGCAGAGCAAGAGACATAAAGGGAGAGAGAGATGTTAATCCCGACGTTAGTGATGTATTGGTGTATTTGTTAAATTAAACACAGGCAAATTATTTCTTAACTTTCAGGTTACCGAGATGCAACTTGTTTTACCTGGCATACAACAGCCACAGTGAATTGGTTCTTTTCTGATTTTAAAGCAAACCATTTTTAAGTTTTATACTTATGGAACTCGATGACTGAGGAATAAAACTCAACAGCTATTACACCTTCGAACATCTGCTTCCCTAATTCTCCGGTTAAACATGAAACGTTACTGATGTATTGGTGTATTTGTTAATTTAAACACAGGCAAATTATTTCTTAACTTTCAGGCTACCGAGATGCAACTTGTTTTGCCCGGCATACACTTTTCTCAACGGCCACAGTGAATTGGTTCTTTTCTGATTTTAAAGCAAACCATTTTAAAGTCTTATGCTTATGGAACTCGATGACTGAGGAATAAAACTCAACAGCTATTACACCTTCGAACATCTGCTTCCCTAATTCTCCGGTTAAACATGAAACGTTAGTGATGTATTGGTGTATTTGTTAATTTGAACACAGGCAAATTATTTCTTAACTTTCAGGCTACCGAGATGCAACTTGTTTTGCCTGGCATACACTTTTCTCAACAGCCACAGTGTATTGGTTCTTTTCTGATTTTAAAGCAAACCATTTTAAAGTTTTATGCTTATGGAACTCGATAACTGAGGAATAAAACTCAACAGCTATTACACCTTCGAACATCTGCTTTCCTAATTCTCCGGTTAAACATGAAACGTTAGTGATGTATTGGTGTATTGCGGTGTATTGCCCCAGTGTATTGCTAAATTTAAACACAGGCAAATTAATGCCCCAGTGTATCATTTAATTTAAACACAGGCAAATTAACGTCCCAGTGTATCATTTAATTCAAACACAGGCAAGTTAATGCCCCAGTGTATCATTTAATTTAAGCACAGGCAAATTAATGCCCCAATGTATCATTTCATTTTCACACAGGCACCTCAGTGTTTCAATTTGATATAAAGTAAAACATAGGGAAATTTAGAATGCCCAATTGTAGCTGTGTAAAACTTCATTCCGGGCTAATTGATTTCCCTGCATGTCACAGGCAGGCACATACAATATTAGCAACAGAGTTTAATATCATTTTCCTGCTATCATGATATTTTGATATCATGAAATTGAAGCTAACATCAACTATTTTACCCCAACTGCTAACTTTCTCCGATAAAACACAAGTTTCCTTTCCAATTCAAAACTTTCATTCTTCGCGATTTTGGCGTTTGAGCGTGAGCCTGTACACCGGGAAGGCTTCCAGCACCGAATTCCCCGACATCAACATTGTTTATTGCCTCCATAACTCGCTTGAAAACATCTGAATACAGAAATCCATGACATTCAGACGACGACGGGTTAATTAATGCCCCCACAGAGGCCAAACAAAGTTATTCCTTAAGCTTCGTCCACGTTTTAACCCGAATTTCGGAACGTGATCACCATTTCCCGCCACAAATTACCGACTTGAACGCGACAAATCTTGCTTCGAAAGAGCTTAAAGAACTTGACTAACCTTTCGACCAACCAGTTGACTTGAAAGGCTGTACCATTTTTCCCCGGGTCCGAGAGTTAATCCATAAACCATACAGAACGAAAAATGGTTCCGTGTACCAGCACTGTCGATGCGCGCAAACGAACTGAAACAGATTTGTCTTCC
>NC_090888.1:827948-837948 GCF_036669925.1 Montipora capricornis | reverse complement strand
CGGGAACATTTGAACCCGCAAATGACCATCTCCCAACATCATAGCTCAGTTGTTTAGAGGGTCGCACCGGCATCGCGAGGTCACGTAACCCCGTTAAAGTCCTGAAATTTTCAGGCTTGTCTACGCAATTGCCAAAATTGCGTTCATAACTGCAAGGATCATAGTTTCATTGGATTTTTTGAAGCACCAATAACCGTCGAGCAAAGCTTGGGTTGGTCAGTTCTTACCCGGTTTCTTGGCTAAAAATAATTTTCCCGCCTTGGAGTATTTTTTCTCATTAACATAACTCCTAAAAACCCAAACAAAGCTTGTAGTGTGCTATACTCCATTCATTCATTTGACTTGGGTTTATCACGAATTTCTCACACATGAATTGCTGGGGTGCTGTTGTTTACTCTAAAAGCTCATTTACCCATGGATCTTTTTAAAACAAACGAAATAACCCAAACAGAAGACAGTGAGAAGACGCTTACAAATTGTCATTTATGGTTCTCTTTGGGTGAGTTGCATATTTTCTGGGGTGATTTATAGTTAGAAATCATACTGGGGGTGTTGTTTTGATTTTAAAGGGTGATTTAATCTCTTTAATTCATGCATTCTGCAGCGCTGACTCAGTCCTATATTCTAAAACGCTTGTGGGGTTATTCCCAGCCACCATCAATTCAGCGAGAGATGTTTCTTATTAAAATAAACTGACCTCATCCAGTACTCAAAATTTCATTCATTCTGCTTGATTAGATCGCGTTTTTCGACACAGCCATGGGGGTGATTTTCGTAAAAAACAAGTTCGCTAGTGGTTTTTATAAAAACAAAATCACCCTCAAACAAAGCTTGAGTGGTGTCAATTTAATTTCTTTATTCATCTTTCATGGGGAAGTCATGTATTTGTTCGCCTTTGCCGGTGTGTCAATTAAAAGCTAGTTACTCTAAGTAACAGAGGGTATTTTCCGTGTTTTATGCATTGCTGTCTGGGTGGATGGATTGACAGCCTATTTCAAGACAAAAATCGTTTAGCTGGGTCTTTTTTACAAAGTGAGTCTTAAACAGAGTTTGAAGGGTCCTAGACATTTTCAATCACTGGTGACTTACTCAATTAAGAATGAGGTAAAGTTGTGCTGGATTTCAGCACTGCATACTTCCGATGTCTTATTTTGCATTAACCAGCTCTTAAATCTTCCTCGCATGTATGGTTGTTTATCGTAATGGCACTTGAAGCAAAGGAAGGTAAAAGAATGTACTGTAAATGAAAACGAAATTGTGGAGCGCCATAAAGTCATTCTTTGCAGGTTTTCCTTTTGCGTTCGCGTTCTTGAGGATTACGGTGTCACTGCATTTACACCAGAAAGTTTCTTTGCAAGACCAGGAGTCTAGAAAACTTGGCAAGTGGACAACGTGTGTTTTCTTTCACAATTGAAAATACTACAAACTTCTGTGAAGACATTCACTTATCGAATACTTGATAAATGCTTATGTCAAGTAATTTTAATCAGCACACTAACAAGGAACCATTTTCCACTGACGCTATAAAAGTACCAATTTTAAAGGAAAGCGTGATAGTGTAAGATGGGCTCAGGGGTCCCACTGCAGGCAAACACATCTTATCCTTAAGAAGAAGAAATGTTATCGAACGTATAATTCACCTCTACCCATGACCTCATTGAGGATCACTTGAGATCTCGGTGAGATATACATTAGTGTAACACTAATTCATGCACACTAAGGTATTCGAAGTTCGCAAAAAAGCAGGGGGTTAATCCTTCTGGTACAAGAGAAGTATGAAAATCTACTTGGTGAGTAAAAATCTCTTTTTACGAATCCAAAATAATCCCAGGAAACCAAATATTTGAAGTAAGAACATCCGCCTCTGCCGTTTTTGTTAATTAAACAAGCGAATTAGGTTCATCTTTTTTTGTAAATTGCACCATTCAGCTAAACTAAATTCTCTTTGAGGTGCCTCTATTACGCCGATTTTGATAAGACTGTGACATTTATACAAATAACGTTTTCTATATAGGTGGTTAGTGTGCTCACTAAGAGGTAATCCAAGGACTTTGTTTAACAAACGTTAATTTCAAAACAAGTCAAATGAAATAAAAAGGAAAAGCATGTAATTTGTGGACTAATTTCGTGTGAATATGGATGGTTATTTCTTCTTTTACCAACATTTGCAATGCAATTCACTTTTTAAAGGGGATGCCGTGGAGCCTTTTGTCCGCTCGTGGGCTGGTTTCTAAAGTAGCCTGCATTGCAAGCCAATTCATGAAGTTCCTAAGGTTTATGAAGGGAGAAAAATGCAAGTTTTCCTTATGAAAACATACCCCCGACTTGTTCTGGATTTTTTAACACTCAAGGACCACACAAAAAACCCAAAAAATGTGGCAAGGAGTAGATAAATAATCTTAAGATACCGTTGAATTTATCGTTAAAACGCCTCATTTAATGGAAACGTCAGGTCTTATTGGCGCTTTTTGGTAAAGGCGGACTTCTTTACTGATGAGATAAAATCGACCCACATATTGATGTTTCACCTTCAGTTAATGCGTTCCTTTTAAAGTGTTTCAACGTTGTGAACCTAAACTGCGTTAACACGTCTGTTCACGAAAAGATACGTAAATCGGCTAGCAACGAGTGAGAATTCTCAGCGGTGCATAGACAAATCCCACAAACATTAACGTTTACTCATACTGTCTCCAAGGAAGGTCTGCTAAGCATCAGATTCTAAAACAAGTTTCTAATCCGTAAGGCTGGAAAGAACATAATTTAAGTGCTTGGAACACCCCGTGGTGGAACTTTAAAGTCTGCATCGCCATCCTAATAGGGGATGTGTTTTTATGAATGATAAACTGTCTCACACAAGTTTGTCTGGGAGACCAAAAACATCCTCTATGACTACAGTCTTAATAGTCAATATTCATTCCGGCTCTATTTCGTATTTACTGGCGGCAAAAGCATTTTTATCCCTGCAGTCACCTTCCGTCATTATGGGTTGAAAGGGCTTAATTCAATATCAAAACGTCTCACCTAAATATTGTTCAACAATCTGCCAAAATATCCTTGATGCCTCAACTGAAATAGTTCCTCTACAGAAAGCTGTCTTCTCCACTCAAAAACAACTTTGAATCAACCCGAGTCTGCCGATTACTCACTGATTACTCCGTGGTACATGTGTCACAGCTTCCGCACAAATTAACCGCAGCAACCGATGTTTGCTTGCTCTTCTCAATGTCATGTGGTTCGCGCAAGCTGTGACCGATAAAATCTATTGCCAATACTCTAGTCAGGAAGCTCTATTTCTTTCCATTTCAAAGGCAGGTAGTTTGGTGTTTGTAAGGATCCATTTCGCGTTCTTTCATTACGCAGTGTGATGCGCTCTTTTTAAAACTAAACTTTTTTTTGCCGAGGGTGCGTAAGTTAATATACAAACTCGCAATAGATATAGGAAGACTGATAGATTGGTTTGACATGGGTCCTCGACATTGGCATGATGTTAAACTGGGATTAAAAGGGGATTTTCTTTTTAGTTATATTTGCGGAAGTAAAATTATCGTTGAGGAAAGAACTTCAATAACGAGGAAAATGTTTTCATATATTTGGCAAAAATGAAAGATACCACTAAGGTACACTTCGAGTTCACTCATTTCCTATGCTTCTATAAACGCCAGGAAGGCCGGCTGGGGGCGTACGCGCTGTCTCTTTGTCGGTGCTAATTATAGAATTCGTTTAAGTAGAGCTTTTAGCTGTAAAAGCTTCTTTCTTGAATTTGTCTTGAAAAATTGGTCGGATTCCCTTGTTTTTCTTTTTTTTTTTTGTAACCTGGAGAGATCCATGGTGTTAAGCAAATTGTCAATGGATTCTGAGTCGCGAATGGTGAGTTTTTTTAATAGCGACTACTTTTAAACCGTCCCATAAATTTAATGTTTTTCTTAGCTATTTTAATCGATCCTGATAAAACTGGTTCAATTATTATTAAATTAAACAATACCAAGTGACACGTAAACCATACCCCTACTCTACATAAAGTAAGAAAGGATAGTTGATGTTTTCTAGGGCCATGCTTTAGTCTAATTGCAACAATTTCTCTAAATGTAAGGAAAAGCTGGAGATCGCAAAAGTAAATTCAAAGGTACAGTGTTCACCAGCTCAAGTGACGTCAAAGAAAACTGAGTAACAAAAGATGAAAAACATTACACGAGCTCCATAACGCAGGACGTTTTATCCATCAACCATTGGATAAGAAGTAACTACATTATGGTCAATATCCTCAGCAGCTTTTGGGCACGCCGAGACAAATCGGAAATAAATCTTATTAGGAAAGAATTAACGAAAATTTTGCATTCATTCTGCATTGAAGAAAACTGTAAGCCAACCTATGTATTATTTCATTTTAAGGAAAATTTCCCGAAACTCCCCCAAAAAAGATTCTCTCTTTTTCTACTTCAAATAGACAGAATGCTGGAGAAAAACCATTGCATGGGCTCATAAAATATACTACCCATTCTCCACCATTAACTCATTTTTCTCACTTAAAGAACACCGACAACGTTTACAAGGTCATAATTTATGTCAATAGTTCTTTGCAAGAAACGCTAGTTGTATTCAAACGGTTTTAATACCCCATTTTATCTCCGCAACAAGATTGTATCTGACTGAAGTTTACGTTAAATGAATCTCCACAACTTTCAAAAAATGTTCAACAGTACTCTTGAACCTCTTCAAAGACACACTGTTCGTTGCAACATTCTTCAACAGGATTTGATCTCCGTCTTTCTGGTCGTCGAGTGACTTTCGAGCGCACAGACAGCGGCGACAGAAACTGATTGGCATCAGCCTTTCGAAGACCATGTTTGGCCAGAACGGCCTCTGGAAAATGAAAATGGGATATTGGAATGATATAGATGAAAACAACTGTTTATATGCAAGTTTCGTATTCTTAAAGATTGGGGCTAGGACTAGTACTCAAATATCATTTACGGATCCTACGCAGAAGAATTTATAACAAGAACAAGAACAATCCATTTATTTGCCATTAAAAAATACAAAATTAATACAACAGAGAATAAATGAAACAAAACAAGCTGAGTAGTTACATGAATCAACGTTCTTACATACGGTTGCATTTAATACAATAAGTAAGAAACAAATAAACAGAAAAATGAACATAAAAATACTTAAAAAGGGAAATAAAAAATAAAATAGGCACCAGATAATGGTTTAGGCAGGGTCAGCCCATAGGTGTTCAATGAGAGTAAAGGATAAAATATTTAGCAAACAAAGAATTTCTTTTCGATATCTTGTTTAAATGTTCACAAAGAAAAGGATTTTAGTTCTTCGATTAAATTATTCCAAATGGAAGCACTATAAAAGTGGAGATTACGCTTCTCAAAATTAGTTATGATAGGATTGTGGTATGTGGATTTTGTTGCTGGTCTACTAGCAGTGTTATAGTTAGGTATGGACGATATGTATACGGGAAACGAAGTTGTCAGAGGCCTTAGAAAGTAAATAATGATGATACTGAAATATAAATAGAGCATTATGCCTAATTACAGTGTCCATTAATTATAACCCTAGTTGTGAGAATAAAAGGCAAGTGTGTATCAAGGTTCCACGCCAAGGCTGTGATCACCACTTTGGTTTAAATACTAACACTACCTCCTGACCAGTCATGTGCTTGCCTGACCCAACATAGGATAGAAGTAACGATGTGCTGGGAAGGTGGACCTTAGTTTGGACTTGATTCGCTGCCACTTTTTGCGCGTCATACACTGGAGAAATCGCATTTTCCCGCCAAAAGAAACTTGGTCGATTGTGAGCCATCTTGATCCATCAAGGGCCAATAACGAAAATGGTTGCCTACGTGATCAGCATTTAAAGTGCATAATAATGCAGTTTATTTCCCTTTTCTTATCCTCTGAAAAGGTTAATGCTCTTAAACATCCAGTTGACCTTATATTTGCATGGCCAAGATGGAAAAGCACTAGGTGTGTATTTGGGAAATTTGGAAATTTTAGAAAACACTTTGTTCACAAGGCGGGCACTGGTGCACGTATTAAGAAAAAAAATCACTTTTTTGAGAAAAAATGGTGTGAAAACGCAGACTATGTGGATTCAGGTGATATCAACGTTTAAAATGACAGTTCCTTTCTCTGTGTAATGGATAGCAATGTCACTGCAACCCAAATAAAAAAAAAGCGAGGTACCCATTTCTGTAGACAAGACCAAAATTCAGTTTACAAAACGCACTTATAGAACAATCGATAAAAACGTATCTTTAAACGAAACGCGGCTAGATATGTAACAGAAAACTACTAAACAAACTGTATAGCGATACTAATGGGTACAAAAATACGGTCATGAAAAATTCACACGTTTTATGAAATAGAATCAACATTTGTGCATTTGTACGTTTTGTTTCCTTCTTTCATTTTGTTTGAAGATGTGGGGAATTAACGAAAATGCAAATTCTGTTCTGAGAAGGAAAAGTAATGGAACAAATACATTTTCTCGTGAAAAGAAGCATTTTTGAAGGTATGAAGAGACAAGAGGACTAACCTGAACTGGTAACATCTCTCTTCCGCTGCCCAAAGCAAATAATTTCGTAAGCTTTCTTGAACATATTACCGCATAAAGTAAGACAGTGCCCTCTCGGTCCATTGATGTTATCCGTCTTACAACTTGCTCTTACTTTGGCATCAATGACTGTCACCAAATAAAGGACGACAAAACATTTTGCGAGATGAAAAGTTCTGGCCATTGTAAATTATTTCAAGAGCTATGGACAGAGGGAGAGAGCAGCATGAATCCTGCAAGGGAGCGAGTGTACTGTTTCTTATAACTCATTTTTTTTTCGCGCCGGATATTTTCTTCTAATGTGTCTAATTACTGCAACGGTAACATTGAAACTTTATACATTAAAAGCTTGTTGGATATCAACATCCTTTCAGACAACCCTCGGGAAATCGCCGCTCTGACTGAGCGTAGTATAAACAAAATTTAAAAATTGTCAACTCACATGCACAGTTCATTTACAGTTTTCTTTCGCATCAAAGTATGCTTTTGTTTTTTTTTTTTTTTTTTGTAATTTAACCATTTATCATTTTCCATTCTCATGACTATGGAATACTCTCTACAGGCCCAAGGCTTCTGCTCGTTCGGAGATTATTTTCTTTTTCAAATACGTAAATTGTGGGTGGATACTATTTCCGAAAGTCAAATTTCTTGTAATAAATTTTCCATCCCCTTAATAAATTAAAAGTAAACACCTTTTATTTCCCTCTTTCATCTTTTTATCTTTCTTAGATGAGCAACACACTATTCCTGGACCATTAAAAAAATCTTTCATTGGCGGCCTGGAATGAAATAGAGAAATCTAATGTTACGAAATTACGTTACCGCAGCAATGAATTTACCTTGGGGGCGAATCTGTGCAATTGTATTTACTTTTTGTATTAAATGGTCTCTTTCTATTGTTATACTAAAGCTTTTTATGAAATAATTAGGATAGTACTGGACACGAAGATTTGAGAGTTTTCAGCAAGCCGGAAAACGACAATGTCACTTCAAATATCTATCGTAAATATTTCGCAATTATTCCATCTTGTTCACCTTGAACAATAGGGGCGAACTATCATAGACACCTTGAACAATTGGGGCGAACTATCCTGGGACTGGATTTATGGGAACGGCCTTAAAGTGAAGATAAAAAGTGAACGATTTCCTGTTGTATGCTCACGTTGACGTCAAAACCTGAAATTAGGTGATTTTACGTTGTTGTTTTGTGGACTACGCCAAAAAATGCACTGAAATGTGTGCTGCACGATTATTTTTCCATCCTTAAGCAGTGACATTCTTGCCCTGTGGCGTTGTCATTGCCGTAGCCGTCGTCGTTTCTTGACCTCGCCACTACGGAGTTCAAGATCTACGACGCGACGGTAACGAAAACGTCATTTAAAATTGCAAGTTCTGGCTTATTAATCTTCTTTGTCATTATATCGGTTTGTTTAACTTTTAAAGCCTAGCGCAACTCTCTCTCTCTGAATTAGGAGGTGCAGTGTCGAAGCTACAACAGAAAAATAAAATTCGCGGCGTTGTGTTCACGCAACGCTGCGTGAAAACCTCCGAATAGACCTTTTCGGCCTGCACATTTTGTTTTCCCAATACAGATCATGTGATAATACTCAGGAGGTTTGGTCTTTTGTTTTGTTCATTAAAATGAGGGCATGCAAGCATGAATATGCCTGCATGCCTCCTGGATCAAGGATCAAGCCTCCTGAGTATTATCACATGATCTGTATTGGGAAAACAAAATGTACAAGCCGAAAAGGTCTATTGGTCAATCACGTCACAGATTTGACGAAAACGCATAAGAAATGTAGAAAATGAAAAATGCACATGCAGAGCGTGCAAAGCTATTGCGTTTGCTCATTAAATATGAAAAATTTGAGACGTTTTCGTTGCCGTCGCGTCGTAGATCTTTAAAAACTCCCTAATTAATTAGTGAACTTAAGCAACGACGACGGCGAAGGCAAAATATCATCTCAAAATATAAATTCACGATACTGTAAACACTTCGCGACCATTTCAACCTTTTTGATATGAGAAGGGTGTAGCAGTTCCTCAAAAATGACAGTGGTCGGGACGGCGCTTAATTTAGGGGAGAAAATCAAAACTTATCCTCGAGTGCTGACGTTCTTCATAAAACCTAAAATATGGCCATTTCACGTTGCTTTTGCTGACGATGGCAAAGAAATGGACAAATGAGAAAAACGCACGTGTAGGGCGTGCGAAGCTAGTGTTTTTGTCCAGTAAATATCCAAATTTGTGACGTTCTCTTTGCCGTCGCCTTTGTTTAAGTTCCCTATTCTAATGACAAACAACAGCAACGTAAGCATATGTCGGAAAAATAGAACGAATATGTCAAGATTCACGTAAATTCAAGAGGCCGCCAAGACAGAGAATTCAGTTCAGTGATCCTAAGTGAATTGATCCTTGTAGTAGTAAACAAGTTGAATGGTGATGATGATGACGATGACGATGAATGTGGCAACTTTCCAGTTGTGTGCTCCATCCTAAGAACAGCTGAGTTTCAAGAGGTGACCTTAACATCATGAGGACCTCGCTGCTTTTCTTATGCATGGAAAGCATACTGTTCTGCTGGTAACTAATTTAAATTTACACATGGAAAGCAGTTAGATTAGTATTCCAACTCAAGCCTCAATATTCAAATAAACCGTGAATCTGGTCATCAGTAATTTGACTCACTTAACTGCGGCAAGGAGAACAGCTTCCGGGTGACTGGCACAAAGGCCTCATCGTTAAAATTCCTAACAAAGGCGATGCCACTGAATGTAACAACTGGAGGGGAATTACTCTTCTATCGGTGGTGTCTAAGGTGTTTACCAGAATCATCCTGACAAGAATTCAGCAGGCAATGGACAAGCAGTTACGGAAGGAGCGGCCGGCTTTCGTAAAGGAAGGTCGTGTACCGAACAGATTTTCACTTTGAGGAATATAATAGAACAATGCATGGAATGGCAGGCATCCCTGCACCTGAATTTCATTGACTTCGAAAAAGCTTTCGACAGTGTGCATCGGGACACCCTATGGAAACTCTTAGGGCTTTATGGCATCCCACAAAAGATCATCAGAAAGATACAAGCTTTGTACAGAGATTTCACATGTAGCGTTCTCCATGAAGGCAATCTTACATCATGGTTTGCCGTGGAAACCGGGGTCAAGCAAGGATGCATGCTGTCACCTCTATTGTTCATGTTTGATTGCCCTAGACTGGGTGATGAAAGAAACAACAAGTCACCAACGTACTGGGATTAGATGGAAATTGACAACTGTATTGGAAGACCTGGACTATGCGGATCACATCTGCCTTTTATCCAGCTCTGGATCTCAGTTAAGCGAGAAAACAGCAAGATTAAACAATAATGCGCGTAAAGTTGGACTCAAGATTAATCCAAAAAAGACCAAATGGATGAGCACTGGATGT
>NC_090888.1:812948-815448 GCF_036669925.1 Montipora capricornis | reverse complement strand
CGTGTGGGTTCACATCAATAATAATAATTTTTAGTGGCTTTGCACTGCAGTTGTGCTAACCCTGTCATATTCATACACATCATCATCATCAATATGATAGTCATTCTCGCTAAGCACAGATACTTGCTACTTGCATTATTTCCCTGGTGATTTTACAATATTTATTTATTTTAATTCAATGGCAGACACAAAAATTAAGAACACACCAAAAAGCCAATAAAGAAGGCCTGTAAGAGTTACAGGCTCCAGTTACTCTGACAGACCATCATATAGTGATTGGGGTGATGAATGGTAAAATCTGAGACTCCCCTTGACCAAGACCCTTGTTTGTGAATCCAAGACCTGAAAGGAAAGGATGTCAAGATTTCAAGATTGGATGAAATGTTTGTGAGTGCCAAGATTTTGGAGGTACCATTCGTCACCCCTAAGTATGCAAAATCACATAAATTACAATAATTTGTGTGCATTTATTATTATTTTCTCATAGTATGTTGACGTCAACACATATGCATAGAACATATCAAGTAAAGTGTCTTTTACCTTGCTTGGCCATGGAGCAAGTTTATTAGACAAGTTTTTTCACTATCATACTATTTACAAAATACTCAAACTTAAGTGACATGCGATTTTCATTACAGGTAAAGTCATTATAAAGCATGTTATACATTGTTTCTAAAAACACTGTTGAACGTAACTTTGCAGCAGTGGCAATATCCATTGTGATCATGACAAAAGTAACGCGTGCCTTCTAAAAATATCTTGTTCGATTCATTCAACAATACAGGGTTCCAAAAAAAGCTTAGAACAATGTTACCACATGTTAAAGGCGTTCTAGAACATCCCTATTCACAGTGGTTGACGCAAAAGAAATAATATCGTGTTTCCTGTTACTAACTTTCGCATTAGGAAGGCAATACATCTCGTAAAACGTCTCTTTGCATTGAAGATACTTGCTCAGGAAATTGTATGTCGTATTTCACAATCAAGTCAGCTTTCTTAGAGGGATTTTTAGGCAATGGGAGTCCTTCTCCCTGAATCCTGCTCGAAAAATCTGGTCGCACAACCTCATTGAGTGGTAATCTTATTTTCCTTCCATCGATTGTAGGAACTTCCACTTTCACACCAGTTAAAGCTTCTCGCAAAGTAATTTTTGCTGTGTAAAGAAGATTATTACAACTGTCGCGTTTAAACAAAGAATGTGGTTTGTCTTTGATAATCAGGACAACGTCAGCTGGAACAATTCCCGGCTTTCGATCACCTTCCTTCGGGAAAGTTATTTTTGTCCCCGCTTTCCAACCCGGCTTAATCTTCACAGTGAGAATTTTTTCCTCGTTCCTGAAAGTTCCACGCTCGTCGTAAATTTTCCGCGATATTTTCATCTTCTTAGTGCAGCCGGTAGATAGTTCTTCAAAACTAACCAACAGGTCCTTCTCGATCGTAGCATCTTGAACCTTTTGCTTCTTCTTTCGCGGAGCAAAGTCGAACATAAACTTGTCATTCCCGCCTGTCCTAACCCCAGGTGTTTTTCGGTCGTTGAGGAAACTAAACCCTCCTAGCCCGCCAATAATGTCGGCAAATTCGTCGTCATTTCCAAAGGCTCTAGCAAACGTATCTTTGGCGTTTCCACTCGTAAACACAAATGTTTTGGCGAATCCTGGGCCTCCAAAATTCATATTCGAACCATTGTCGCTTCCAGGAACTCCCTTTAGACCTTCTTCACCGTATGTGTCGAAGACTTCTCTTTTCTCTTTGTCACTGAGGACGTCGTAAGCTTCCGAAATTCCTTGAATTTGTCTTCTGCTCCCGGACTCTTGTTTTTATCGGGGTGCCATATCAATGCCAGTTTTTTGTAGGCTTTCTTTATCTCTTTGTCTGTAGCATTCCTCGGAACGCCAAGAATATCGTAAAAGTCTCTTCCCATACCTTCGTGAAGTCGCCTGTTAACACTGACTGATTTGAGTGCAATGAAAAGTCATCAGCGCTTTTATATAGTTATTCGGAGACATTTTCTCGATTGCTCCAGAACCCTCTCCTGCAGACTTACATGAGGGAGGGGAGGGTAGATTGACTCAATTTAATACAAGAGATCCTTTTGCTTCTTCAAAATTTAGGAAATTACATTTGTGAAACTCAAAAATCACATTTATACTTCTTGGCTAATTCAAGGGACATCAAAACAATATACAAGCGAGGTTGACAGATTTTTTGGGGGGACAAATTTTGGACACTCCTCACCCCCTGTTAGTAATCTCTTTATAGCTATTTCTGGCATTTTCGAGGGTTTTCCCGCACATCGTGCTAAAATTAGCTGTGATGGCATTCCAAACTTTCTCGGTTTTTCCAGAAATTAAAACAGTCAATTTAAAAGCCCCGTTGCACTAAACGTTAGCAAAGTATTTCGAAATTAGAGAAGAAACTCGCTAACAGAACGCAGAGGAAACATTATCGAAAATGTGGCAAGACGTATTCCCAGATCCTTGGGCAAGCAGATTTCCTTTGG
>NC_090888.1:795448-802948 GCF_036669925.1 Montipora capricornis | reverse complement strand
AAAGTGCATTCGAACTGCTTCGGGAGTCTCAGGGGTTTTAAAGCTTGTTCATGTCACAAACTCTCATACAGCTTCAGGCATGTTATCAAAATGTTTTCTCATCGATTTTATACTCTTGTAGATCTTATTCCTGTGACCGATTAAAGATACCCCAATTTCTTTCAAATCACTGTCTTTGAGGCAAGTCACTTGAGGCAAGTCTTTGTAGCCCGCAGTTTTGAAGTTAGCTGTGTACTGTCCCATGTGTAAACTGTTTAACCACTCACAGATGGTGTTTAATTTGGTGAAATCCGCTGACACAGCACTGAAAAAAAAAGCGACATTTTAAGGAGCCACACGTTGTGACTGTCAATAACAGCACTCAAACACTACTTTTGAAAGTGGTGTACGTTTCATAGAATAGTTCGTCGATAAAACAATTACGACATACTAAGCTACGTTAGAGGCAACGTTTTTCACTCTGTGGCATAAAGTAAGTAAAGTAAAGTAAAGTAAAGTAAAGTGAAGTGAAGTGAAGTGACCAAATTTAACGTCGATAACTCGTAACAGTAATTCAACTGACAAACCTGAGGTCGACGGTGCGCTCATTTTACTCCCCCCTCGCCATCAGTGCTCCGTTTTACGGGTATTTAAAGCTACTTAAGCTACACATAACGGAAAGAAGTGGAAACAAGGATGTGAGATCCGGGAATCGAACTCAGGACCTCTTGCACCAAGGCCGCGCACTAACCGACTGTGCCATCCTTGCTCCCTAAATTGCATTTTCAGTAAGTCTTTAAAATGAGTCCAAAATGATTGCATGTATTTTGGAAAACTTCCACGACGCGTACTTCTTTGCACGGCGAAAGCTGACATCAGAGCTACCGTATTTATTTCTGCGTCTAGTATTTAGCCACACCAAATATCTGCGCCTACAGGGGACAGAAATCGTGGGTGCTAACAAGACTTGATTTCACACGGCCTTCGCGCGATTTCGTCAATTTATCAAGAATATTTTACAAGTATATATAAGCTTAGTCCTTAGCGGGCCTTAGTTTGTAATGGACATTTTAACAACCTGAGCTGAATTCACCGTCAGAAGCAGGGCGAATTAACGTACCCTGTGAGACCTACATACCTTGTATAACAAACTAGATCATCATTGAGCAACTCTGGAGTGCGAATGAGATCATCTATTCGTTTCAAAATTTCTTCAAATCTCGGTCTTTGCGTCCTGTCCTGATGCCAACAGTCCATCATCACGCCATGGACAATTTTGGGACAATTCTAGCAAAAATAACACCAAACAAACAGTCCTCTTAACCATTTTTATCGGATGTCGTCGCTATTTATTTGTGTAAACCTTAAAGTTGATTGGTTGCATCCGTGCCCTGCTCGTCCTACCGTTGGTCGGTCAGTCTGCTAGTTGGTCGATACATGTGGTAATCGTTGTTCATAATTTGTTTGCCTCATTAGATCATTAATACCCATTATTTTGTTACCACTTCGCCAATAAATCAGCTTTGACTAGTGAAAGCTTTACCCCATAACTTCGTAATCTCTTAAAGTTTGAGCCCGATGTACCATATAATCTTTAAGAACTGTTGCTTTAAAATTCATTTATATTTTTCGAAGGAACGTATGGGCTCATTAAGGATCTTGCCAACCAACAAGCAAGATCACCCCGTTTAAGCAAACGACACATACCACGGGGGCAGGGAGCCTGTATCCTACTTCCACTCTGTCCATCACCTGTTGAACAAAAACCTCGACATCAGCAAGAAATACAAACAGAAAAATATTCAGAAATTAAGGCAATAAACACGAAATTACTGGCTTGAAATTAAACCTAATTATCAGGTGTATTTTGGTTTCTAATCTGTAAGGCGTTCCTGAAAGAAAGAGAGAAAAAAAAAAGAAAGAGTTTCGAGTGGTTCGTTTCGTTTTTACCTCAAAGTTACTCCAATCCCAGTATGGCCTTTCGCCATACGCCATTGTCTCCCACACAACAATCCCAAAACTCCATACATCGCTGGATGAGCTGAATTTCCTATACCGTATTGCTTCTGGAGCCGTCCAGCGAACTGGAATTTTGCCACCCTACCGAAAGAGAATGAAAAAAAGCCAGTGAAGTCATTCAATATTTATGGTTGGGCCAAAATGCACCTTCAAGTTATCGAATACAAACGACAACAATATATTTTATTACGGTTTTCCACATGAGAAAATAAAGACGATCAATCGACGTATTTTCCTTTCAAGGAGCTAAAAACCGAAGCTTCCCGAGAACATTTTTTAAGCTTTATCAAAATGAGCCAAAAAAACAGCTTTGCATATGTGCTTTACACTTTGGCACATTTCTTTACCGTTCTCTCCTAAATAATGACTTGAAATGACTTAAATTGTGTGGAGGACTGAACACAAAAGGTTTGATTTTCTGTTCTATAGCTAAAGATTGAGCGCCTTTTAACCGGAGAAACGTTACGACTCCTCAAGGTCGCAGAAAACCTCACAACTGGACAAATTGTCGAAAAATTTTGCCTTAAAGACCTAAATTGGCAGTAGGATTTGACAGTAGTTAAGTTGTTGTATACCTGTGTTTGATACTCTGAATCTGGATCATCCTCTAACTCCCTTGAGAGTCCAAAGTCCGATACTTTGCAAATCATATTTTCGCCAACCAAGATATTGCGAGCTGCAAGGTCCTAAAACACGGGAAAAAAGTTCAATACCTTCAACGGGCCGGGTCGACGTAAAGACCGAAGTCTTTTAACATGCTAAAAATTCCCTTTTTATAGCACCCTGCAGCGCTGGCACATTCTAATGAACGCACTCTTAGAATCCTCTTCCCGAAAAGTTCGGTCGACAGCTTGAATTTTTGAAGCAGAGGGGTTGGGGAGAAAAAGAATGTGACTAAGGGAGAGTGGGGAAGATGAGGGCAGGCCGGCTCGATGAACGCCCAATGAAGGGGACTACCCCACCGTGATAAGAAGTCATCCTTACTGGTTGCGCAAGCTGATATCAGTCCCCTTTTACCTGCCAAAGTTGGGGGATAAAAAGGCGATAAAGTCCGAAGACCGTCGCTTCTACCTTAAATGGTAGGTTGCTTTAACTGCGGAATTTCAGACGGACTAGGTCCCATTAAGACCAGTTGAAAACACTCGAGTAACACGGCTTAAAAAATAACTGTCGACCAGAATTGTCCGTCAAAGGGGGGAGAGGGGGGACGATGCCAATTAAGTCAACTGCCGTTTTCAACGCGACACCATCCATTAGTTTACTTTTATTGTCCATCATTTTGTGACTTTATGTTTGTATGTATCGTTGAAAAGGATTAGCACATCGCCCTTAAAGCAAACCAGTTCTATTCTATCTTGCAGGGTAATGTACCTACCCTATGGATAAAATTAATGGCTGAAAGATACACCATTCCAGATGCCACACCCCTGATCATACCAATAAGCTGAAGGGTTGTGAGTTTGCCTTGATGTTCCTTAAAGCAGAAGGCAACCAGAAAAACAAATTAAATTTTTTAAATTGGCAGCAGACAAATGGGCACGTTCAGGTATGTTAAGTAAAAGCAATCTTGCTGACAAAATCGATTTGACCTTTTAGGGAAAAGGAAATGGTTAAGCGTTAATATTTCTCACTTGCTTCGGTCAAATGAAACCTTTCGTACTAGTTTATTTTTTTGTGCTGTTATTTCTTTATTTTTTTGTGTAATTAATGAGTTTTTTAATTGCAGCAAAACAATGCTGATGCCAGTATAGTTGGACTATTAAATTGGCTCACGGGTATGAATAATATTATTGTATGTCTTGTATCACGAGTTTTCACCCGGCTTGCTTTGCTTGCCGATTTTTAACTTCAACTTGGTTTGTTCTACAGTTGTATTGCAATTAACGCAACCAATTTACGATAGCAAAGATAAACGTAATTTTTTATATATTACTTTACGTTGCTCTGTTTAGGCGCAGAATACCTTTAAGAAAATATCAAGAGAACCTCCTTCCATGAACTCTGTTACGATCATCATTGGTCGGCCTAAAATGTGTAATGGAATACATGTATCATTAACCTCGAGTAATCACGAGACGGTAACAACGGACTAACAAAGATGATTTTGCTAATGGACAGTTATCTTTTCAAGTCTAGGTAGTTACAGTCCTTTGTTGGGGATAACGGTTTGTTTGCCCCCATAAAGGAGTGGAACTAGCCAGGATTATCTAAACCTTATCACTAGTAAATACTGACTTTTAATAGTCTGTTTATTTATCGGAGGTTTCATTATTATTATTATTATTATTATTATTATTATTATTATTATTATTATTATTATTATTATTATTATTATTATTATTATCGTTATCATCATCATCATCATTTATTATTGAAAATACGAATGTCTGGATTTTTGGCTGACCGCCGGGGAAAAGCTTGGTCAAACACAATCCGAAATGGTCACAAATAACGACCTATTGTCTGACCTGCTTCCTTGTGCTATTACAGAAAATACAACAAGAGAAACACATTCACACTTACTGATTGTCACAACCCCTATCAGTTCGATAACATTAGCATGTTTAAATTGCCCCATGATGGACGCTTCCGAGATAAAATCGTCTCTTGTCTTTTGACTGGAGCCTTGCTGTTAAGGAAAAGACCAAAAGAAAACGATTGAGGGGTACATTTTACCGTTTTTCATTTTTTACTGAACAAGAACCTTCAATTGAACGTGTGTCAGACAACATCATTAGGTGCAGAGTTTAAAATAAAATAGAAATGAGCCATTTAGAGGAAGAATACACACGATGGGGCTTGCACTATTTTGGACTGCACAATCGAAATGGTTCCAATGCTTCCTATGAAATTAAAATAACTCTGCGGTCCACTTAAGAAAAAAAGAGCATCCCAGTCTCACAAGGTCCACTTCGCCCCGAATCTAGGTCTCCACATTTCTCGTATCCCATCCACCACTTCGATTTAAACTGCCCAAATCCCGCAGGACTGACATGATTCCTAGCGTCCCTTCTTCCCGAGTCCTCGAGCGCCCGCAAGATCTAGAGAGATAGCGATAGACCCATTTTATGCCAATGTAGATACTGGTTTAAAATCAATGGCCTACAACAAACCTTAAGAGTCTTCACTGCAACCCTTGATCCATCGTAAAATCCCTTGAACACTTCGGCAAACTCCCCTGGTTACAAAGAGAAAAGATACTTGTTACAACCTGGCGGCAAAATTTCCAGATCAGCTCACTTCAGTTCGTAAGTAAAGTTACAAGTCACTCTCAGTGCGAAAACTGTTCCACCAGTAGTGAGAATACGAACCTCCACCAACGGCGCTTTCTAATTTTAATTGATTTTTGTCAATCTCGGCGGCAAAAGTTTTGACAGCTTCCATCGGGTCGTCATAGATACTTGGATCCACGTACTGTGATAGGCTGCGAGCGGGGAATAGCTCCGTTGCTGCTATACACAGAAAAAGAAACAATGAAATGATTAGAACAATCGCCTCCTTTACATTGACGCTGAGCCGGAGTTCACGTCACCGTGATCATGTCTACGCACCTACGCAAAACGTGGAGGCCATGTTGTTGTATGTAAAGGACTTAAAGGATTAGGGTCTTAGCGCCCAGTCCTTTGTGCAGGCAGGTGTATCTAAAAATTTATGTGGGGGGGGGGGGGGGGGGGGGGGAAAAACTGAAGTCCATTTTTGTGAAAATGTTTCATCTTGTTTGAGTAAATCAATACGACAACTGGCCATGTGAGGGAAACCATAATTATATACCATGCAATTACCTTCAAACGTGTTTGCCCTTTTCCGGTTTGAATTTCTGCAACAAGTAACAACAGACGAAAGAATTTTTTTCCGCTAAGTCAGTTTCGCTTGCAAATCTCGTTTGGGGACAAGGTTGAGAGACAAAAAGGATTTTTTCCTTCCAATAAGGCAAAAAACAAACTAGTAAATAAACAGACTCAGTGCACAGGCACAAAGGAGGAAGATAACTAAGTTTATTTGGACGATTTGTTGTCATCTTACTTTCCTTTCGAATTTCTAACATTTCCTTAAATTATGAAGTCGCGAATTTTAATACCAGTCTCGCGATGAAAAACTCTCTTGGTTTCTTGTTGTTGCTGAATATTAATTTTTGTTTCCTACGAGACATTACAAATTTAACCCAGGCTGCCTCGCCTCATGCTATACCTGGCTGAACCCTCACGACGGAAAAATGAGTCAGCCCCGCTGACCGTGGCTGACCCGGTTCAAGTGATCGAACGAGCCCTACCTTCGCTTTGCACGAATAACCACAACAAAGGCGATGATAACGAAAATGAGTAAAGTGCCTCCGGCAATAGCGCCTATCAGGAACCACGACTTTGTGCTGTCTTCAAAATTTTCCTCTGCGATAGAAACAAGAAAGTCACAGTGATTTTCAACAACCCTTCGTCCAAAAGCGTCGCGTATATCATACGAATCTGAAGGGTTTAAAATATCCTAAAACTCACCGATACGTTCATGTTCTCTTATATCCCTACGTTCGTTTTATCCCTTAAAATACTTTGTAAAGAACAGATTGATGTTGACAAAGAAGCTCAGGGTTCCTTAGTTTGAATCTGAGGCCAAAATACTTCCGTTGAAATCAAGAGAGCGCGAAGCTACAATTCATAAGACAAGCAATGAAAGAGCAGTCATGCAACATCGTTAATGATTCAATTTACCGATTCCACTTCCTTGAATCTTGGCCTCCTCGCTAACTGGTCCATATCCCATGCTGTTCCTCGCAACTACCTGATAATCGGAATAACAAGACCGGAGATGTGATTTACAAGTTCCCGATGTTTTCTTTGACCATCAATAATTCTAAAAAAATTCAGAGTTCAAATCGACCCCTCTCAGAAATAAGGTCATTCTGAAACACCTTAATATCCACGAAAGACGGAAAAATAACTTATCAATAAGAATATTGAGAATATAAGATGGTGAAGACTCGAAAGGATGAAATGGGTTGAAGGCAAGTAAAGAAGAAAGAAAGCCGGGAACAACGAAACTGAATCTCGTATCTAGACTATAAAGGCCTAAGAATAGACTAGCCTATAGTTTCACTCAGTACTAAACCTCCCCTAAAGACGCTTGGTACAAACCTGGCAGCAGGGAGGAAAACTTACCAGGAATTGATACTCAACATCAGGTTGAAGCCCTTCAATTATGATGGCAGATTCGGTTGTGTTTTTTGTAAGTCTCTCGGATTTATCATTAACCGGGTAGTACGTCACTAGGGAATAAAGGATGCCTTCATTTCCATTCTCGAGATTCCAGGACACTCTTACAGTAGTGCTGTCGATCCTTTTCACACTCACTACGGGCTGCCCTGGAACTAGTGACAAAAACAAAGACAAGAGGTTGATTGCAAGACAACAAAATAAAGAAACAAAGCCGGAGATATGAGATAATCAAACACTCGTCGAGAACATTTCACTGATAATTTTTACCCGATTCAAGTGTGGTGACGTCTACACG
>NC_090888.1:750448-790448 GCF_036669925.1 Montipora capricornis | reverse complement strand
TCTGAATTAGCCACACATTTCCCAGAAACTTTCACAATTGCAGATTCATTTGTTGGAGCTACTGTTTGTGGCACAAGTAATAGACTACCAGGTAAGACCTTTCCTGGGCAGACTCTGTATGTTACCACAAATGAATTCAATACAATGCAAGCCCCTTGGTCATGAATAGCAAGGAGTACCTTTGACGTTCCTTCCTTGATAGGAAGTGATAATTTGGCAACTACCCAAGGAATGATAGATATGTTTGAGATATTTCCAGGTAAGGACACTGTTTTCATTTTACTGTATTTTCCACTTCTTGGATCAAAATCGGAGCCATTGGATTCCTCAATAACTTGATATTCATACACATCAAACTGTTCCTTGCAATTTTGTAAATTTTCAAGTAATGCACACCGCAATGATATCGTGTAGTTGATAGTGATGTCAATATGTTTTAGTTTGTTTGGATAAAAGGCATTGCTCTGCAACCAATTGCTTGGTTGTTTAGCCTCGATATCACAGACAGAATATGTTGATCCCTCCTCTGCAGGGGCCAGCCACTAAAAAAAAAATAAAAATAATGAACTGTCACCCTTAAATGTAAGGTGCCTGGGGTCATATTAACTTACAAGATGCATCAATATTTAGCAAAATGACTTCAACAGTCGAGACAAATTATTTATAATAACTCCTTTTTTTAATCTCACCCCAGAAGCCTTTGCATCACCACTTTCTTTCTCTGTTTTCCAAAACCAGCTTCCAGGTCCAGTTTGACCAGGTTTGGGTCTCTGCAATAGGATTGCTGTGTAGTGATAAAAAAAGCAAGCACATACACATGATAAGAAATAATTATCAAATACAATTTTTAAGACCTTTCCAGGCTCATGTGAATCCTTGTGTTTGCACTAACAATGGAGTAAAACTAACTGAGTGATTATATGAGAGTTTTTATGTATTTTATACCAAATTTTATGGTACTTATTACGAAATGTGACAATAAAATAAACTTGATCACAGCAGCAAACTTTTGGGCCCAGTTGTTCAAAAGGCGATTTATGCTAATCCCAGATAATTTAAAAATTAACCAAGGAGTTTATTTCTTCACTCCCAAATGCTGTTCAACGCTGATATTTGGCAAAACTTTACATTAGAAGAAGTCAATCTCGAAAAACAAAATCAAGCAAAAGAAACGTTCACAAAAAATTGGAAACATTAAACATAATTATTAAGTTTACGCTAATCCTGGATTAAGTTAATCATCTTTCAAACAACCGAGTCCTGGGGAAAATGTTGCAAGAGACACATTTCCCTTGCACATTAGACATGAAATGTAGGAAAACTGTATCTTTGGGGAGTGTTGAAAACACTGACCCCTTGAGTCCATGGACTACCCTGATAGACTACCCAAATAGATTACCCCAAAAAGTACTATTTCAAGTGAGTCCTATTGACAGTAAACAGCGTCACAATTAGTGCTAAGCCATAAACATCCATTTTAAACGGTGTTGGTCAACAACCCATTTTAAAAAGGTTAGCCAGTCAGTAACTGTTGTGATAGCCAATTACTTCATGTAAGGGAAGTGAAACTGGTGCCATTTTTGAATTTAGGTGCATGAGGCTGTGCAGACAAAAATAAACAAGGCACATACAATGTACATTTAAGTGTATATTCAGTTCTTTCAATAGTACTCATCCAAGATAATATTTGTTAGAGTTATTCTAAGAAGATAAGGAGTATATTTGCCACCACCATCTCCTTATTGTAAATACCCATAAAGATCTCTATTTCTTATTGGTAAATATATTATTGCTACACTTCTTTCAAAAAATTATAGGTTCTTGAAAAGTAGGCCTTGACCAAACCTGACACATATCTTCCAGTCTAATTTTTCAAGTATGTAAATAGTCAAGCAAGTTTCACAAAAATTGTTCATCAACAATCTCAATTTGCAAGGCCAAGGTAAATGTTGCAGAAAAAGAGCTTCACAAACTTTTACATTCATTTTATCTTCACAAGGTGATATATTAATGAAATCTTATCAACACTCATTTTTTCACTCAATTTATTTTTTATTGCCCAGTAAATGAAGTTATAGAATGCCTCTAAATGAAAAGAAATTTGGATAAAATATATTTGAAACAAAATTCCTGAAGTTTTTTTCTTTTGTGGTACTTTTTTAAACAACTGCTACATTGTTTTCTTAAACAACATTTCCATGGTTTGCTTAATTAATTAATTAACAGGAAGTATTATATGCATATATATTTTAATAAGGCACAAAGAAGCCACAGTTTTATAAATGTTTTGAAGTATGAGATTTGAGGCTCTATGAGGAAGAAAAAATTGTTTCTCTCAGTGTCTTCAATTAAAAGACTTTTCAAGGCACATTGCTGCAAAAATTAAAAAGAAATTAAAGAACTGCTTTTTCAGAAGATGCAAATCATAGGTTCCAAAAAGATTATGGGACTTCCAAGTTCTTTACTTTTGATGCATGGACAAGTGAGAATGTAAAAAAAATTGATAGCAAAAAAAACCCGAGGTGTATTGTCTTACAAAAAAAAAACACAAGGTTTGTAAACCACACCACAATCAAATATTATCGAGCCGATATCACTGGCCAATTTTCCTGGGCGCTAATTTAATTACCGACTCCTGTAAAAGGATCTTAAGCACGAGCTAGCATAGGCGCGGTCAAGTCCATGCAGGAAATGGCACTTAAAAAACGCCTCGAGGCTTTAGATTCAAGTGTTCCCTGAAAGCAATTTGCATTAAAAATACTGCTGTCGCTTAAAGAATTTGCATGTATCGAGAACATTCCTGTTGTGAAAATTCAATTCCTTTGTAAACCTGAATTCAACCATGCAAGCCTCCTTCTGCGAGAGTTCCGACACGGCGTATTAAGAATTTACACAATCAAGAAATGTTGCGAACTTTAAGTTTCCATTCTTAAAGAATCTTCTCAAAAGCAGCTGATCTAAAGCCTTTCTCTGACAGTTGTTTACAATTTTCATTTATCTTCGAAATCTAAACATTTGTGTTTCGGTTCCAGCTTGTATGCAAATGTTTCCTCTCGGTGTGAGTGCAGTGAACAAAAGATCTAGAAACGGACAGTTTGTTGTCAATGTCCTGATTTTTCAAATTTAAGACTGTCAAAAAATTACAATACGAAAAGCAAAGAACATGGCATCTGTTTACAACCCAAAGAATCCGCCGTCCTCTTCGAATTGTGTTCGGTACATTCAAGGCTTGAGATCATTAGCAGACGAAAACCTCAAGCTGAGAGCCATTAGCAAAATAAAAAGGTGTTTTTACGACAATAGAAGCTCCTTGGAAAGATACATTTCACGGAATCAAAGGAAGCGAATATATATTGCATCTAAATTTTTCGAGGGTTTTCTTTAAGAAAAGGGAAGCTGTATCAATCGGAAGTGACAATCTGGAGGCGATAATTGCTATGCAAACATAGGAATATCCCAAAAAAACCCACTCAAGTTGAGACGGTATAAAATACGGCGTGTTGGGTTTCAAAATAATTTCGAGCTTAGGGCGTGTGATTAACGAAAAAGTAATGATCACAAAGAACCAAGCGTTCATAACGGATATAGAAAGTATTCACATTACGTCCTTTGACTAAAAGAAAATTTTTGTTTCGCAGAGGGATGGCAAAGAGTACGTGCTTTTGTTTTAATTTCGAAGTAACTTACTTCATGTAGTCAACGGCGCGCATGTTATTTCCTTAAACTACACTCTTCCTTTAGCCGAGAAAACGCTATGATTCCGTTACCGTGTTTTCACTGTTCATTCCCTAACATAGTCAGTGGCTTAGCCTTGTCCGTTTCTCTTTGCACATAATAAACAGTAGCGACCACCCAGTGAGCTGCGCTCAGAGTTAGCTTTCAATAATTTCACAACATGTACAGTCATTATTCCTTTAAGCGTCCGAATGACAGATCTTTTTAGCGCTTGGAAAAGTCACCCACATCGGACAATGAATCTCCTTGCAGGTCAGATTTAATATGTAGTTTTTCACAACACCCCTTCGTGAAGTAAATCCGTCACATACAGCGCTACCCTTGGAGAGGAAAGCCACAAGCCGTGAATTGAATATGTTGTACTTAGAGAATTCGCGACCACAGAATATCAGATTACCTGCCTTAAATCGAAGAAATTCAAAGTGAGAAATAACACAATCCTACCTGTTTCTCCGGTTGAAAAATGAAAGAAAGACCAACCCACTGTAACAACGAAAACCCACGCTTTCCACGACATTCCTGTCTCCCTCCTTCACCACCATTCAACCGCAGTGCTTGTGTTCACCAGTGCAGCGGGGTTCTTGAACAGAAAAGGAAGTGAATTAGACGGAAATGACGTAGTTCTAACGATTACTGTGTCCTTTTTTGTCCTTTAGTCCTTTTAATTTTCTCTTCAGCACATGCTCGTTTTGTTGTTCGATAAAAGTGACAGGAATACATTTTCTATCCATCATTAAATTCTCCACTCTTCGCACGATTTTCCCAACTATAATGGGCAGTTCTCGAAGGACAATCAATTTTTGCGTAATCTCTTTCGAATCTCTTAATTGTTTTTTCCGATCGCTTTGGACTCATAAACATGCAACGAAATTTGAATTCATCAATTATTGAAAAGTGTAAATCATTTTCAGCAGGTGTATCCTAAACTCCACGCGAAAAATTTGAATAAGTCATTAACTTGCCTCATGAAGGCAAAAAAATATGCATTGTTCGGCTTTTGATATAGCGCGAAAACAAAGGGCGACAAAAACGGCTTGGAAGTCTGATCTCTCTCGACCCGTATTATCAGTTGTAAACGTTAAGCCTTCATTTGATTGATTTTATTGACCTCCAGCTGATTAGAAGCTAAGCAAAAGAGCGGTGTTCGGGGAAGCCCACAAAGAGAGATTAGGATGGATTTCTAATGAAGTATGTTGTGCATTTTAGCGTTATATGACTTTATATTTCCGCTAATTCATTGTAATCCTTATTAAATCTAAAGAAGGTGCCCCGAAATTAAAATCTGAGCATAAAAAATGCTCCAGGCTCCGGCATCCGTGAGCCGACCAGCAATCCCGGAAAACGACTTATGAGGAAATTGCTGTGGTTCAGCAGATCCCGACTTATCTAGATTTCTTTCAAGATTAGAAACTCACGAAATAAGAACTTTCCAAGGATTCAATTTGGAAAAAAAAAATGCAAACCTTATAAAACGCCGACAGTTTTACGAGTAATTAGCTTGTGCAAATAAGCCGCGAAGTGCAAAGTTTTCATTGAAATCGAGAAGGCAAATAAATTCGAACAAATAATGGAATACGAGTGTCATAAACAGTGTGTAATCTGCCGTCAAAAATAAGTTTTAGTTCATTGACGGAACAGACGGAACATATGCACACACCTTCTTCACTGCGCTTAAAGAAACGTACATCATTTTCCTTTAATTTAGCACCACCGTAAATCACTCTTTTTGAACGTGAAATTCTGAGTAAGCAAAAAGCCCATTTGACCATGTTCACTAAATAACCGTGATGATCATAGAATGTCATATTAAAAAGTCGACCGTTTGTGTTTTAATTAAAGCTTTTTACCGAAGTTTAGGGTTAGTGTACTTAGCAGAAAGACCCCGAAAAACCACAAAAAAAAAAAAAGAAAGAAAAGGAAACATTTTGTTCGAATATTCACGACAGAAAATCCGATTCTTTGATTACAAATTCTGAATTTCCATTCGATGGCAGAGATAAAAATCGCAAGCCCATGTGCACTACAATTTTGTCTGGAAGGTCTAAAGTCTGAACAGGAAAAGTATTGGAATTTTGAACAGGCTCTGATGTATTTTAGTCGCTACATGGTGTCATTGTTTTCAGAGAAGTTACCAGGTCCCAGTTGTTCGAAGGGTGGATAGCGCTGTCCAGTGCATAAATCACTATCCACTTTTGCTATCCGGTGGATAGCGATTTATCCGTTGGATAGCGTTATCAACCTTTTGAACAACCGAGGCCAGGGCGTTAAACGGCTGCAAATTGAGTAACTAAGAGTACCGGTACTTGCAGTCCGAATGAAAATATCGTTCCCACGAGGTAAAACTTACACATATTTATTGATCAGTACTTTCCTTCGTTTCTTTCGCTCCCTCCAGTTTTCGATAGTTGCTGGTTTTTAAAGCTGATGAAGTAGTTTATAATATTGGAATCTACGTAAAGATGTATTAAACGGATGCCAGACACAATTGAAAATTAAAACTTTCCAGAAGCAAGTTTAATCATCCTTAGGCCCATTTCAAACGTCGAACTTTTCATGTGCCGAATCTAATTCAAATGAGCGACAACAATAGATTTTTCTCATTCGCATTTGCTAGGCCGTAGCCAGTATGAGGCAAACCGAGGCACTTGCCTCAGTCATTTTTAGTGATTTTTTTAAAATAAAGCGTGATTCTAGTGTTGTCTTTAAAATGTAATCCTTATAAACACCTAAAATACCTAGGAAGAGAATTTAACCATGGACATTGCCTCAGTCATAATTTTTTTCTGGCTACGGCCCTGATTTGATTCGGTACATGAAAAGTTCGACATTTGAAACGGGCCTTAGACATATATACTCGCCGCAATATTCATGTTTGCCGATTTAATATAGTATGTCACGAAGTTTGCCTTGATGTCTCCTAGTGAACGTGTACACCGCCCACCGGTGAAGAAAGGAAACATGCAACTTACCACTTCCTGTTCCACTCAAATGCTTGACATCGTAGACATTACAAATCATTTTTTTATATTACGCACCCGGAGCAATACATCAAGTGGTTGTGGGTTTGATTTCTGATATTCTTTAGGGATCTCTCTAGTTGTGAGAAAAAACGTTCATCCGGTAGGCAACTGTAAGATGAAAATACTTTGTTTCTAGATAAGAGAGACCCTGGGAGCGAGGTTGAAAAGGAGGCTGCTGAATTATTAACCGGGACGGAAGTTAAAAAAATTAAACTGACATCTGCTTTGTGTCTGGAAGAAGGAAAGCCGGACCGACTCCACGTTCACTCCACAAGCTACGAGACCGACGAAGGGTTCAAGTTGATGTATTCTTAAATAAGCTGAATACGTAAATCCTCTTAAGACTTCTTTTTCCTGAATGGGCTCAAATATCCCGTACTCTGAGCCGTGTGCAACTAGAACAAGAAATGTAGAAACTTTTCTATATTTCTCTTTCAGGGTACAACTTACCGAACACACCCAAGCTGAACGTACAACTTTTTCATACTATGTTTTCCAGAGTTCTCTACAACAACAACAAATTTTTAAAAAAATAGCTGAATGTAATCTAACTGTGTCGCGTAAGTGGTGATAACTACTAAAAAGGCGACTTACTGTTTCTCTCCGTCGGCCCATTTACTGTTACCACGGTGAAAATCAAAGTTTTGAGCTATTATCGCCAACAACAATTCATGTCAGTTTCCAAGCGGTGCGCTCGTGCCGAGTTATCACGTGAATGAGATCTCAAAATAAAGCACACGTTTCTGATTGGCTGTGCGTCTGCGCAGTGATAAAGGTATTTGACTTCAGAACCAAGGTGTTACAGAAAATTTAGGCTTAAAAGATCAGTATGTGCTTCGTCGGCAAACATGGTAACTTTAATCGTGAGCTAATAATTTTTGCCATCTTGTAATGAATTAAAGTACACCGTGACTGAACACCGCGAAATGATAATGATGAGAACTCAGATAAACTAATATCTTGCACACTTAATCAAAGTTTATCCCTTTACTTTCTTTATAAATTAATCATGTTTTAACTGTTTGTGTTAATCGCGAGCGCCTGGAAGCTCACATTTATCGACTGACTCATTTGAGGTCACTCTCGGTGACAAACTGAGAGCAGCGGTTGATAACTGTATTTCATTTACAGTGTTCAACAAATTAAAGATCTTTCCTCCAGCTTGTTAATTACAAGACTACCCACACAACATATTATTAAAAGGACGTTTACGTGTTGGTAGCAAAACTGCCAGAGGCTCCACGGGCACGAATGGTCCTGGTGATATTTAGCGGCCACTGGCAGGCGCCTGAAAATTTTTGAGTGCTCATGTTCTGACGTTACCTGAGACGAATCAATATATTCAAGGCACCAGTCATCATCTATTCTTAGAAAATAAAAGCGTGCCTGTTTCCTATATCATGGGAAACTTACATTAATAGACTGTTTACTACAATGCGGAGCACTCAGAGAATTAAAATCATTTGATACAAGTTTTGAATTATTCTCGTTGCGTGCTTTGAAGTGTTTCCAACGCTATATCGGCAAATTTCGAGGATTCTTGAAGTTTATTTCAAATGAACAAGCATTTTCTCTTACCTAGTTAAATCATTGTCATTGTTTGGGAGAATCATTCAAAGATTCCCAGTTTTATTTGGTGAAATGATTTCCTCTATGTTGCTTCCTAAATAGATCACCGTGAGACTTTTGTGATTTGTTTCAATGGACTGCCGTGAAAAATATCACCCCTCAGAAATATTAAGGTCAAATATGACATACATTCCTAGCTGATATTCTCAACTGGGGGAAGCTCACATTTATTAAAATATTGTATTCGCCATGACATCATTTCTTGTACAATATCCTAAAAATGTTTAGAAAACCAAAATTAAGAAACGAGAAAGTTGCCAATGTGAATGGTCAAAAAATGTGCCAAAAATAATATTGCAAAAGCACCCAAATGTTTATGGCCATAAACCCAGTTTTTTCTTTATTTCCCAAATTTGTCATTTTCATGGCGCGCCAATTGTTTTTGTGGTGTGGTTTATCGAGAGTGAATTTTCAGTTTTTGCACACACAAAATGGCAATAATAAGGGTAGTTTTTTTCCCTAAACTTTGTATTGTTAGCCCATCTAGTTTTTTTGTTTGCTTTTTTGGCTTTTAGTTTGTTTTTCATATCATAGGACAATACAGTAGTGGTCCGGCACGGTCTACTATTTTGTGTTTTCATTTTTGGTTCACTGTTTCTATTAGATGCCCTCTGGATTGCTAGGCCATTATTAAAGCTTAATTACAGTAGTATATTTACAACTTTGCCAATGGAAAAATAATACACCCTTCCAAAATTTGGCTTAAAATTACTATGTGGTAAAATAGTGCATCGATATGAAGAATGAAAACCTTCCGAGGAAGACTTTTCATAAAGTGAATGATGGGAGAACAATTGCAAGTCATTTTTATTCGTCAATTTATATCTTTCTTATAATTATCCCGTTTATAATGAATAGAGACAAATGAATGATTGCGTGGTTGCTTAGCACTGCATGATGGAGGCCGTTTCAGGATTTCGTTCACAAAGTCAAGCAATTTTTATTCGAGCACTCCACAGATACCGCGAGTCTAGTTTGTGAGCATCGAAATTATCTTCTTCTGACCTTTCTCAGCTACATACATTTGAAAGCATGTGTTTTTTTTGCAACCATTAGCAACCACGGCAGGAACCCATGGGCTCCTGCAACCACTAATGTTTTAAATTTCGGCTGAGTCCTCGCCGAGGAGAGATTTTGGTAACTTTCCTTGGAGATGACCAAAACTGATAATGGCCAATGGGGGCAAAAATGAAGAAATGATCATGCATTGGAAGAAAAATTATTATGTGGCCAAGAACGGCTTCGTAGAGAAGACATTCAGTTTCCTCGCATTCAAAATTCCCTGACTGAGATGTGGAGGGAAAAGTTCTCCCTGTCTACTCTCTCAGTACAAAAAAAATAATCATGGATCCGCGGAAGAAAAAATAAACAGAAAATGATAGGTTCAATTGGCACTTGAAAGAAGAGGGAATGAATAAATCATGAATACCAGAAAAACCTGTAACAGAACAGATAGCAAACAGATAAGTGTCTGCGACAGCATTAGTTATATGTTTCTATCCTCCATTCAGTTTAGAGAACGCCGCTTGATGTTGATAGGCATGTTAACCTCGAGCTCATAAAATAATGAAGAACAAAAAACTCACTATGTCCTTGCTTGCTGGTTATTACCAGTGTCAAAAGTAATGCTGATATAAGAACAGTACCTTACTATAGTAGAAATGCATCTTCACCCTTCAAGTGTTGGTAAACACCTAGTCTCCCAGTTCTGTAACAGGGATTCATATAGCTTTTAAGACTTTTGCTTCGAAACGCAGCCGGTTTGGAAGGAAAACATATCTGCTTCTCGATCTACTTCAGTTGAGGTGTGTGCTTTGAAGAGGTTTCAGTTTTCAGATAGACAATTCTCTTTCCTCTGACCTACGTAGTGCGTATAATTGATTCGATAATTGTTATTTGCGTGCCCTACTCAAAACGCTACTTTCATCATCATGGCAGAACTTGATATCTGTGTCTAGTTATTTTATGGACTTTTTGTTTAGACAGCAAGATTACTACGGAGGTAAACAAGGTAATCGTTAACCTTATCTTGCCTGCAGGGGAGAGATAAGGTGAAGTGCGGTCTCTTATCAGGGTTATTTCAGAAGGGTAAATCATTAGCTGCCTGTAATTTAGACCAATGCAAAGCCTTCAACCACTTGGAAACTACTTGAAGTGATAAGTCAATTAGTCTACTCAGTTAGACCAGCGAATTAGTCGACTCAGTTAGACTAAGCGATCTATTGCACTATTGGTGCTTAATTGTAAAGTAAACGGGGGAGTATGTTTTTGAGATTCGCCACTTGCGTATAGTAAATTTTTATTCCGTTTTCAGGATTAGAGGGAGAGTAGTATTTTACAATTATGTGTTGATAAACCTTCTGCATTGTTCCACGCATATCAGATGGTGTTTCAGTAATGACATTAATTCTGCTTTCTCAAGAAACGGACCATTAAAAGACAGTAGATTAATTAATGTCTTTACATATGAAGTGACCTAACTGCCGCAACTATATTCCTACCAGTAAAAGACTACAGATTGGCGTCTTCGGCTTTTGCATTTGCGAGCTAAGGAGCTACCTAAGCCAACCTAAGCCATGATGGAAATTGTAGGGGAGAAAAACATAACTGGAAAGACGAAGGAGAGAGGAAAAGTGTATTCCTCACGTTAAAAGCATTTTGCGAAACAAACTGATATCGTACAAAAGACTACACGGATTTCCTAAAACGTCTTCTTTAAAAAAAGATCGTATGAACCAGTTGACACTGATATGATGTTAACAAGCGGTTAGCACTGGAAAGATCATGTATTGCGGAGGAGGGAGGGGGGAGGGGAGGATTGTTTTGAGTCCGTCTTCTCGCTCGGTACGACTTCGCGAATTCTCTCAGAGGAAATGACATCACGCAAATAACTACACGCCTCAAAGCGGTATTTTCAACAAGAACTTGTAAAATGTCGGAAGCTCGTATTATTTCAAGGTTAGGAACTGTTTAACTGATCTACATGAACAAATTATATTTTAATAAATGGTCTTAAACTTTGATTTGTGAAAATATCGGCCCCTTTTTTTTCATAAACATGAACTTTGTTATAGTTTGAAATCATAATAGTAAAAAAGCTTCCTCGAAATATCCAATGTATATATCGAGAGTTTGCCGCAGGCTACCGCGTATGGAATAATTCATAAATAGATTTATCTTGGTCTCGTGTGGAATCGGTTTTATTGAAAGAGTGCAAGTGGTCCGTTGCTAGGAACAAGAATTCTGCCTTTAAAACTGTTTCAATCGAAACTGTATTTCCCATTACAATGGAATATTAACGTAAGCATCCAATTTGAAGGAAAAGGCAATATGTCAAAGGGAATAGATTTGTTTCCAAACTTGGAGACAAATTTATCAGAATTAATTGCTTTTTTTTCTAGATTATTCGCTTTCTTTTGTGATGCCCGTAAATCACCAAGTTGTTTATGTAAAACGACTTTTATTCCCGGTTTTCTTGGGATACAATTTCTTGGTAGAAGAGCTAGTGGTCTATGGCGGCAAGGACGATTTTTAACAAATGAAAAAAAATCGTGGGAATTTGTTGAAACCAGCATCAAGTCATTTCCCTATTCAATACATGAATCAAATCATTGGCAGGTGTGAATCTCTAGTGCTTTTATAGACAGATTTGTAAGACCTAAATGACTAAATCGAAAGATAGCAATTTGCAAGATGACGATAATAAATCCTTTTCAGCAACTGTCTTAATACGAAAATAAGCTGCTGCGATTGCTTTTTTTTAAACAATCGGATGCGTTGCACGGGAAATTTGAAGTCAAACGAATGCAGGCTACTTTTGTGCTAAAAATCAATTACTATAAATTCAGTGGGCCGGCCTCAAAGCTTATTTCATCCAGGAGAGAAATTAAATCTTAACACAGAAGAGAAAACATTACTCTTCATTTATTTTAGGATAATTAACACCAGTAACAAAATAACTTGGAAACTATACTTACGTGTTGTTCCATAGCAAAAACGGCAGACTTGTCACCGTTGCTCTTTCAGAACGGCAAATAAGTCTACGTTATAACGGTGATTATCCCTGGGTGAAGATGCTCAGACGAAACACCACCTCAGTTATTCATGAGTGATGTTCCCTTCATACACCATCAGGTGTTGTCTTAAAAGACAGATAGACTGTAAATGATAAAGTTGCATAGACGCATATTCATGAGGGCTTCTGCCGATAACCATTAATTCGCTTTTAATGGATCCGAAAATTGTGGCGAGATTTTTATCACCCCTTTGTGTTTTCTTTTGTTTTGAAGATCGAGAAATTTTGCTATCTGTTTTAACTGCTGAAAACTCCTAGGGACAAGATCGTTTAAATTCTGAATCAACATTTTTCGTAAAATGCAAATACGAAAATTATTCTCAACAGCAAATTGTTAGAGGACATGCTTCCTATTGGATAGTCATGACGAACGGTTTTTAGCAACATACAGATTGTTAATTAGAACTTACACTGAACAATGAAGGTAAACTGTAGGAAGATACAGCCTAGTAGCTTTATTTTTCATGACAGCTCACCAGGATATTGCGATGGAAAGATCGTTGTGACTTTATAAAGAATAATACACAGTTCCCCAGGAAAATACTTTACCGGTAACTGCACTTCAACACTGCGATTCAATTGGCATTGTATTTCGCAAGTGCTCTTTATCCATGAGTTAGGCTAACAATGCATAGATTGCGATCACGTTCCTCAGTACATGGGGTCTCATGAAGAGTTAAGTGTTAAGGGTATGCTCGACAAAAGATTGGTACAAGCTAGAGAGAACCTCTATCTCGAGGAGCATTTTGTTAATAATCTATTTATTGCTGTATTTCGGTTTGAGATTGAACGAATAGTTGTCCCTTGTTTTGTAAAAAGGGTCTCAAAAAAGTCAGGTATTATTAAGAAAATTTGAAGGATACCACTTTCGAATTTTTATTCTGAATTTACTCCAAACGAATATGGAGTCCCGCCTTCTTGGCTGTTTTTGATGTACTTGACTTTGCTCGCTAGGTGGTGCAAGAAATACAGAAATTATTCAGCTACAGAACTACTTCAGTAGTTCATTTAGAGACGCATTCAAGTCGGTTTGGATAGAATCTATTCCCATGAATTTGAATCGAATCCCATAAATGATTTTTAATAATTAAAAAAAAAAAAAGATTTTTTCACACTCCTTGGAGACAAGCTACTTCAACTTTTTATTGCTTTGCAGCTACCCAGGCATACAATCACTCGTTCGGTCTTGTATTTCTACAGTTTTAAAATTAAGTCGTTTTTGTGACATTTCAATGCAGTTCTACGTAATGTTTGTGTGAAAAGAACCTAAATGTAGATCTTGCTGTTTTCAACAAGAACTAGTTTGATGAGAACTAAATCAGTTAATCAGTTTTACATACACTGTATTTTAAAACGTTGAAGTCACGCTGAAGTTGTACGCATTTTTATCAAAAGGTAAGTTCATGCTGCTGGACTGACTAGACATCAAATTAGGTTTTTCTTCTGAACGGTTGTTTCATCCCGGAATCAATGCAGGTCATCAGCCTTGCATGTCGAAATTGACGTAATCCTTGTCATTGTAGACGTCAAGGTTAACGTATGTCTGTGTAAACAACAGAACAAAATAACTTAAAAGGAACTCTCAATTGCAGGTGCGAAGCTAACTCATGTAACTAATCAAAGGGATCTTCAGTATTTAGAATTTAGAATAGCCCCACTGTAAGCTCTTTTGGAGATTTATTTTGAGGGGCTGAAAACAGGGATGGCTGCTATTAGAGCTCTTGCTTTGCATCAATCTTTTCCAAGTTCGATTCCCGGTCTCAACGCCGTATTTTAGGTTACGTTTATGGGTTCTCATCTCAGCCCTGCTCAGAAAGTTCTTTTTTAGGTTCTTCAGTTTTAGAGACAGTTGTTGCTCAGTCGGTTAGTGCGCGGCCTCTGGGCGGAGGTCGCCAAATCGATCCCCGTCCCATTCGATGGACGTCTGTTTCGACTTTCCTGTGATCCGTGTAGCTGTAGCTTTGAATACCCCGTAAAACGGAGCATTGACGGAGAAGGGGGAGGGGGGGGGGGGGGAGAGGGAGTAAAAGGTGTGCACGGAGGGCCGCAATTTTATGAATAACTCTTACTGGTTCACTGTCACGTCCTACCCTACTGAAATAAGGACCTTTACCTTTGTCTTTTAGGGACCAACTTTGATCTGCCTTTATTTTATGAAGATTGATTTGATTTACAGTCTCCCAAACAACCAGAGTACTTGTGCTCGGCTAGGTTGAGATTTTGAGTGATAATAATCAAACCTGTGCCTGACGTCCTGTACAGGGCTGCAGGGATGGTGCAGTGGTGAGAGCACTCGCCTCTCACCAATGTGGCCTGTGGCCCGGGTTCGATTCCCTGACTCGGCGTCATATGTGGGTTGAGTTTGTTGGTTCTCTACTCTGCACCGAGAGGTTTTCTCCGGGTACTCCGGTTTCCCCTCTACTCAAAAACCAACCTTTGACTTGATTTGCTTACATCGTTAATTTCAGTTTACAGTGTTCCCAATTAGTGCTCTAGCGCTAGAACGACTAGACACTTAAATAAACTTCCTTTCCTTTCCTTTCCTTTAGCATAACAACTATTACTCCCCACATTATTTTTCTCCTCTCTAACAACTTTACCACTCTGTATATTCGACAGGGTCCTTTCTTTGTCCCCTCTTCAACCCCCGAACGGAGCTGTACAAAGTCCCAGTCGGTATTCGACCTACATTCAAACATCATGTAAAATTGTTGATCCGCATATTTAGACATTTTAATTTCCTCTCTTGACAACTGACTCTTCCTTTCCACATTCCATGCGTGCTTTTGGACAGGCAATCTACCCATTTTGACAGTCACCTGCCCCTTTGGAAGTTCGGCCTACCATTTTCGGTGGTTCATGCGACCTTCCCGATGATCAATTGATCTTCCCTTGTAGATGATTGACATTTCCTTAGACTTACCCTTGCCACATTTGACCTGCCCTTCTCGATACTTGACCTCCACTTACTCACACATTTTCATCATGTTGATATCCCTGATCGACCTGATCTTTTCGCTTGTCGATTTCCCATCCTCATCATTCTACAACCCTCATTGATATCCCACCTTTCCACTTTCGTCATACGACCTATTCTTTCAGTCGGAATCTTACCGTTTGAAAAGGTCGGTGTTGATGAAGAAAAAATGTTACAAGCCAAAATTTTATGCTTTGGGCTGGATATAGGGTAATGGAATCCTTTTCGTTTCCTAGATATACCTTACGATCAGCCATCAATCTTCTCATGGCTGTACATATCCACGGGAATGTTGGGCGATCTTCGGGTTTCTCTGACCAGCATTCAGACATAACGGAATACCTGGAAAAACATAAATTTAACGAAAGAGATTGCTTTGTTCGTTTTCATATCCCTTTGTGTCGTCTCAGATTTGTTATGAGATATGGCTGATTTTCTCTGAATGTCAGGAAAAGGTCAGCTTGTTTAAAACCATTTTTAACTGACGGAAATTCGAAAAGCTTAACTGGTCGATCTATCTTGCTGTATCATCAAACTCATTATTCTCCGCTTCGTTTCTGTGACTCTCACTCTGCCGGTCTGGCATTCTGTCGCTCAACCGATGAAACCCGGATATTAATCAGACAATCAATCAATATTCGATCCAACTATGAATCAACCGAGAAGCCACTCAGTCACTCCCTCACACAATAAATCAATGAAAAAGACAATAGAATTGCCCAACAAGTTGCAGACAATCGAAAAACGCATGCACGAGTTCAAATTCATCATTCGACAACTCAGTAAACTCTGAGGTCACAAGACTTTGTCTAAAACCAAGCACGAAATGGAGCACTGGGTCAGAGGCGCAAAAAAAGGAATAACTATGGTTTCGAAAAAGAAACCTTGAAAACGTTTCTTACATTTCATTTTAGTTTGCTCTTAAAGAGAAGCGCATTGGTGCAACGGACTTACAGTTCTTCTGAGATATGAACTGGGCGTGGCATACGATATCCTCCTTCCAGCAAAGAAGCTACCTCTCGAGACTTGACTCCAGGATATGGTGAGTCCCCTAGGAAAAAGGAGTAAAAACGTGGGAAACCCTTTTTTATTTCCCTAACTCTTGCTAGGGAAAGACTATTGTTTCATTTTTTTTTCTTTTGTTACCTATGTTCCGCGAGCTTCACGGATTTTTACACCGAGGATGAATAGGTGAAAAATATTTCTCTCACGCTTATAGAAAAAAGCAGTTCCATCGCAAAAAAAAAAAAGAAAAAGAGAAGTGTATAGTTACCTATAGTGAATATTTCCCACAAAACGATACCGTATGACCATCTGATATAAAATAAGGAAAAAGAGGGGATAAACATTGACAATAAAGCCGACCGCGTCTAATTACTTCACCGGCAAGCATTCTTCAGCGATGGACACGGACAACGTGCATTATTCATTTTGCATCATTTTATTTCTGTATTTTTTGTTGTTTGCAAGTTCAATGGTTGAGCTTAGGGTGATCGATACTTTGTCAAAAAAAAAATGAAGAACTCCAATAAAATACAATATATTAGCATAAGTGAGGGTAACTATTTTTCAAAGCACAGCAAACTAAGTTCGAATCCAAGATTCTCTATATTATATCAGCAGATTGACTTGTTACACCGACCCAACAGCCTCAAGTAAAATTTGTTTTTCCTTTAGATTAGACAGACAGATTCTTTAACTTGTCTTTTAGAGCTTTTTGTCAACAAAAATAGACTGAGTTTACTCAGAATCAAGTGTAGGAAAAATTGTATGAAATGATTATGTGGTCACTGCATGATAAGGAAATTACATACACGTCACTCATTGTGCTCGATTCACCGAGAAAAAGAGATTCCGGGGGCATCCACTTGACCGGAAGACGAGCCTGCGAATGAGAATATACGAATGAATGAATTAATGTATCAGTCAATCAATTCAGTCAGTCAGACAAGGATGCAAGCAAGCAAGCAAGCAAGCAATTATTGAGACTACAAAGTTAAGAAATCAATTTTTTCATAGACCCAGATTATTGAGCCCTTGCATTTTGAAATGAAACGAGTGAACAACAACAATAACAACCTTTATTCATGTTTATTTCCCTGATATACTAAATATATAATTACCTTTGGTGAATAAAAAAGACGAAAAAGGGCTGGCTATCTAGAATAACTACAAAGTTAAAAAAGATAGGTAACCAGAGTGATGCTGATTGCCTTGAAGTCTAACTAAACTGGCTAAGAACCGCACCTGAGAAGTTCGTACATATATGTCGGCATTCACATCACGGGCAAGTCCAAAGTCTGAAATTTTACATACTTTGTTTTCGCCAACGAGAATATTACGGGCAGCCAGATCTCGATGAACAACCTGCAATCACAAAAGGATCATATCATTTCCAAAAGAGTATTGCCGAAGTCGAAATGATTTTAGTGACTTCATTATGTTGAGACCATGGAAGGTGATGGCAACCACTTCGGTGAAATTGATGATAATGATGACGAAGTTGAGAGATGCATTCAACAGGAAGAGATGAAATAATGATCTAATCTCACCCTCACGCTGGCCAAATAGCTCATCCCATCTGCTGTCATCCAAGCAAATGACAGGAGATCCATCGCAGTGAGCCTGGAGGTGGGCTTCTTCTCTCCTGAGTTATAAATGTCGCAGTGACCTCTGCTCTTTCGCAGATAACCCAGCAAATCCCCATAAGGCATGTACTCCAAGATGATAAGAATTGGATCTGCAAATACAAGATGAAGTGGTCAGATAAGGATGAGAACCTGTAGGAAAACCAGGAAAGCTCTCTGGGAGCACCAATTTTTACTTAAATTAATTAATTAATTAATTAATTTACAATTGAATGGTTAAATACCACAAGTAACGAAAGAAATTCCCATTAAAATGAAAAAATGAAGGAAGGAAAGAAAGGCTTTTAAGGATAATCCGTACAAAATCATTTAACTGAAAAAAAAAAAATGCAACGAACATATAATATTAGATCCAAGAACAGGGCGCCCCACACCCTTACAGCTGTTGCATTAAAACTACTGATTCGAAACTGCTAAATGCTAGTAGCACTGCGAATGCCTTTTGACAGCAGGTTCTATGAGCCAACTAACTGGTGGAAACAATTATATTTTAAGACCTTTATTTTGGTATATATTTTTTCTTAATGACAGATTGTCGTGTTTTCCAAAGGAATTGCGGTCACCATCCGAGAGGAAGTGAACGCGATGGATGGATATCGGTATTAATAAGGGCATTGATTTCTTTGAATGAAAAATGTAACTTTAGCCTGGAGGCTGAGCTTTTTCAGTCGCTCTTTTTTGTTCTGTTGAGGATAAGGTGTCCATTGTATTGAACAGTATTCTAGGCGGTTTCAGAGTTTTCAAATCATTTAAGCCTCTGCAAGTGCGTTAAATTAGTCTTAGCATTCAACCAGTCTTGGAAACAGTGGTCTCAATTTTAGTTGAGGGCACCTCGAAAATATCTTGAAGAGGAAATTTCAATTCCAGACATATGCAGTCGTGTTTCAACTGCAACAGCCTCATTTGCTGACTCATGGAATGCTCAAGCTTAATACTGACATAACTCACCACTACTACTTTGGCAGCCAATGAGCTTTAAAACATGAGGATGGGGCCTGAGACATTTCATCACATGTAGCTCTGTTAACATGTCTTGTTTGTCTTTCAAAGTGGCATTTTCTTTTTAGGAAAAGAAAGACAAAAATAAATTTACATTTCTTCGACTATCGGGACGCTTTGCCTCTTAATTTGTGCACCTGTTTGGGTCCAGAAAACTTTTATAGTGTTGCAATGAACTTCAAGAAAAATCTCACCTTTGAGAGATTTCACAGCTACGGCAGTGTCATCGAAAATCGCTTTGTATACTTCACCAAAGTTGCCACTTCCAAGTAGCTTTATATACTTGATTTTGTTTCGTTCTAACTCAATGCAGGGAGTGACATTCAAATCCATATAATGTCTGTCATTCATCATAGCGTCTGTGTTTGTCCCCGGCATAATAAAGTCTATTGGAATCTCTTCTTCAATGCGAGCTATGGTTTTTAAAAAATATTGTTACGACTGAGTGTAGGAATATGAAAAACATCAATCTTCTTTTACTACGCAGATAACCTTCCTTTCACCAGCTTACCTTCCGCGACGGAGAGATTTTCAACAGGACGCATTTTTCTGCAAGTAAAAGAAAATTTGAACATCCTTGAAGGGGAAAGGTAGACGGAGAAAATACGAGACGTTACGTTACTCTAAAGGCACAAGCAGTGCAATGGTAGGATAGAGATTGAACGCTTCCATGATTTATCTATCGAATGCTGGTAGTTTCCGGTTTGTAAAAAGGGCGCAATTTTTACTTTTGGCTGAGGCGATGATTTGAATGAAATTCCCGGCGGTCGTTGTGCAAGCGCTAGTAAAAACACAAAAATAGTGATAAAGACTGACCAATACGAAGGGACAGGAATACTTCGCATTATTTAAGACTATTAACCGCTGAAGTACAAACTTTTGTGAGCGTTTAATTTGTGGTCTATATAAATAGTGGACCCTCCAAAGAGAAAACACGTGCACTGTGTTGGGAAAGACAATTCCTTGAATGATCATCCCTAAGATTATCGGCAAGAGATCGTCGGGGAGGGATTGGGGGGGGGGGGGGGCGGTAAGGCCCTTGCAGTGCGCACATACCTACAATCCGTGTCAAAAGACTTAAGGACACTTCTCAAATTTTGGGCGAAAAGTAGAGAATTTACTGTACATGCTTCCACCGTTCGGTTGGCTCAATGGGTCGGAGTGTTCGGTTGGCTCAATGGGTCGGCATTGTTCTCCGAATGGTGTCCAATGTTAAGCCCCGTTGGGCTAGGTTATCTACTGGATGGGTGACCTTCTAGAGATAACCATTGCCGTACGCTCCAAAGTTCACTCAGCTTTCCATCCATTCGTGGTGGGTAAAATGAGTGCCAGAACTGGAGACAAGCTGTGTTGTGTATGCAACGGGAGTGGCGCCCACCCCTGTGGACGCCGCAGGGGTTTTCTATCCCGTTGCACAGCGCATTTCAGAAAGGATTAGTCGAACTGTGAACAGTTGGTTCCCGCGACCGAAAGCCCAGGAAAAGGTTGACCGGCCACAATCTGCCACAGTGTACGAAATCAGTTGCACCAACTGCAGTTTTGTCTACTACGGTCAAACTGAAGGATCACTAAAAACTGGGATTACAGAACACAAACGGCATGTTTCTATGTTCGACCATGACTCTAAGATCTCCTGCCATGTCCACGAAAACAACCACGAAAGGGATTCTGGAAGTGTCAGAGTTGTTGGACATGAGGCTAACTATCACGAGCGAATTTCGTTGGAATCCTGGTTTTCAATAAAGGTCCGCAATCTGGAAATGACCACGCGCAATCCCAGAGGTCCACAAGTCTCTGGCACGCGCGTAAAGGCTGCGAAATAGGAGATACAAAAAACCCTCAACTTGTCGCGCAACATTGTTTCGTTGCAAGTTTTGGTCGATGTTTCGCGTTTTTCACCTTGCATGATCAACTTGACCCGCAACAAAAACATTTGTTGCGGTTGAAGAAATGCAGCGCGCTGATTGGTTGATTTGCTAGTACACGAGCACATTTGTCGCGTGACAAGTTGTGACCTTGATGAAAAACGAACAACAAAGCCAAAATTTGTTGCTCAGAGTAGACCCGCGCTCTACTTTTCGCAACAACTTTCTTCAGCCCGCAACAAATGTTTTTGTTGCGCGACAAGATGATCATGCAAGGTGAAAAACGGGAAACATCGACCCAAACTTGCAACGAAACAATGTTGACGCGCCAAGTTGAGGGTTTTTGTATCGCGTATTTGGCCGCCTTAAAGGCCATGTTACACAAGGCAATTTTTCTTGCAACTCGCAACGCAACGATGACGAATAAAAAACCTTTCAAGTTGCAGAGTTGGCAACTTCTTTCGCAACTTGCAAAGCGTACAATTACAAACAAGATGGCGGACGCGCTAAGTCGCCGAGATGAGCTCTGATTGGCCCATTCTGACAAAATTGCGTTGTGAGTTGCAGAGGGGATGTCACACCCAAGCAACTTGTCTCGCAACGTTTACGTTGCGAAAAGTAGAGGGTCGTTCCACTTTTCTCGCAACCCGCAACGCAACAATTGCAGTTGCAAAATGGGGTGTTACACGTGAATCTTTTCGCGCAACTTGCAACGAAACGTTTGTTGCGATGCGAGTTGCAAGAAAAATTGCCTCGTGTAGCATGGCCACAGGGTCCAGAGGAGATATGTTTGTCGTTAGAACATCAAAACCCGTCGAAAACATCTGAAATAATGGGTTATTTTGATCGCGTAGACGATCGCGTTACAGTTTCGTTACACATTCTGTATACCGCAAACGAAGAGACTGAGGGCTCGCAAGATCGGCTTACAGTATAAAATACGGAAAGGGAGGAAACTAATTTGGGGCCGATTTTCGAATCCCTGAAACTCAAATGGAATTGAATTAAATTGCCTAATTTTACTAACGTGATCTAGAATTGTTATCTATTTGCCAAATACTGTGGGAAAACGGCATAAGAAAGCGTTCAAATTCATTTTCGGCGACCGAAATTTACGGCTTCGAGAGAGAGCTTTCGTTCGATGTGCACCGCAACATATGGTGACGGAAATGACGCGGTAAAGTAAATGTGCGCAAGATCGGAAGTAATTTTAAGATGCCCCAAGTTCGAAAACACCAACGGTTTCTTTTGCACTTTCGACTGTTGACGTGTACAACAAATGTCCAGTCTTTAAAGATCTTTACTTCAGTTAAAACTCGGCTGCCTTCGCATAGATCTTGTGACTGGACTTTTATCCATTCAAAGAAATCGTCGCTAGAGCTAGATAAAAGCCAATCGAATTCTTTTGTGAAAGCTGGCAAGTCTTCCCATTTAACACGGTCTTCTTCCAATCTTGAGGTTTTTGAAAGTAGGTACTGCCATACTCGGCCACCGTTAATTCTTCACTGGACTCTACTCGCCCGTGGAAAGGCCTCCTTTAAAATAATCCCCAGTTCTTTGACTTGCAATGGAAAATTTTCCTTTTCGGAGCTGTTATTTACATAGTCGTCGAGTATTTCTTGTACGGAGATAAAGTTTTGTTCGTCTCTTCGATAATTCATTGAAAGCCTGCAGGTAAAATAGTCAAGTTCGATCAGGGAAAAATCAAACACGGTAATTTGTGGCTCACGTTCGAAAGCCAACTGGTCTGATATCTTACCATTTAGAAACAAACACGTGTTTTTCTCTGTTCGATACTTTGGATCTCCTCTCGTCCGGCTGCTTTTCGCGCAACGGAACGGGTCTTTTCAAGGGAGAAGCCGCCATTATTTTAAAACTCCCTCTACAGCTGATGTTTTGATTCTCGAACGGTCTGTTGCTTTTGCGTTTCCGGTGCCAATTCACTTCCGTCACCAAGTGCTGCGGTTCACATCGCACGAAGTCACGTGGTACAAGTTTCCTCCCTTTCCGTATTTTATACTGTAAGCCGATCTTGCGAACCCTCAGTCTCTTCGTTTGCGGTATACAGAATGTGTAACGAAACTGTAACGCGATCAAAATAACCCATTATTTCAGATGTTTTCGACGGGTTTTGATGTTCTAACGACAAACATATCTCCTCTGGACCCTGTGGCATGGCCTTAAGTCTCGCGATACGTTTTCAAGAAACTTCAAGCGCATTTTTTTCCTCAGCGCGCGCTCGACGTGCTGTTATTTGAATCACGCGTACTAACGTTATATTAACTTCAACTGATGACGGCTTAAGCACCAGCCGAAATGTTTTGAACGAGATATCAAAAAGTAGTCAGTGTCAAACCATTATCTTACTATGTTAGCTCCTGACTACCACTACTCTATTTTTAAACTTTTAATTACCTTTGGTGATAAAAGTATAAAGCGGCTAATGTAGCCACAATCAAGAGGATGAGTGTACCGAGGAGCACGGTCATGACGAAGTAAATTGTAAAGGTTCTTGATTGGTTTTCACCTGGAAAGAAGACTGAGACCAAGAACATTGAAACTGCATGTGCAATGAACTACGACACGAGATTCGATTAAACCACAAATAAGTATTAGCTTGCCCCGGATCCAATACTCATCTAATCGCACTTGATCATTACCATTAACTTAGAATATTAGCATTCCGCAGACCCGCGAGATTGCCAAAGGTGTCCCGGGGCTCATTTCTCGAATGTCCCGAAAGTTTTCGGGTCCTTTTTGTGTGCTAAATTTCCCATCTATCTTGAAAACGGAACTTCTCAGACAGTTTGGATTGGCGCAGTGTTTATAGCACTCGCCTCCCACCAATATGGCCCGGGCTCGATTCCGGACTCGTGACTATATGTGGGTTAAGTTTGTTGTTGGTTCTTTACTCTGCTCCGAGAGGTTTTTCTCCGGGTTCTCCTGTTTTCCCCTCTCCTCAAAATTAGCGTCTCTAAATTCCAATTCGATCGAATGCAGGACCTCCCTGAAAACAACGGTTCTTCATTCTGACGAAGGGTTAACGCTGGAAAGGAGTGGTAATAGATCTTTCATACGGTTCTTGATTTCCCTTGTTCAACTCGACGCAGCACCACAGCACTAAAGGTCTGGCCAAACACTCGCAACATTTCAACGCACCATCTTGCAACATTGTTGGGCACAATGTGTTGCATACATTTGGCCTTGCGATATGTTGCAACATGGTGGATGATGTTGGTTCAAATTTGAAAACGATCAAATTTTTCGTGCAACATTTTGGATGTTGTATGATGTTGTACTCGTTTGGCCGCGTTCATGCAACATCCAACGCAACGCTAGATCCACTTGTTGCAAGCCAGGTGCCTGGGGTAATAAACATCGACATGTTGCGAATTATGCTGCGTTGAAATGCTGCGTGCGTTTGGCCAGTCCGTTCAACACGTAACTAACATATATCGCAACATCATGTGGCTCCAGCGGGATTCGAAGCCATGACCTCTGCGATGCCGATGCAATGCTCTTCCACTGGACTGAGTGTTGGAAACAAGTCAATTTCTTGGGCTCGTTTGTTTGCGTGAAGGACTCGATGAATGAAATGAATGTATATTTGAAGTTTGTCCAGCTGAGATTGAGGATCACTTAATCGCTCATTTGACTTGATTCAATTAACATAAAACAGCTCCGTTTTGAAAGACTTAACGTAAACTTGTTGGCTGATAACCGAGCTTTTACTCTACAGTCCTATAGGTAAAGCAATAATTTATACGTTCAACTTCTGCACTAGTGAAGGCCAGGCTCGTATCATCACCGTCGTATGGTTTGTGAAAGTGATAAGCAATTTAATAGATCGTTGATTTGATATGACAGATCAAGAAACGAGAGGTTCTAAAGTTTGTTGCTTGAGGGACAACGTATTTATAGATCTTAGAGGTTGATCAACAACTTTACATTTTACATGACAAATTCTTAAGTAAGATTTAAAACGTCTATTATCGGATTGACGCATTCCATAGCAATGTAATTCACGTAACAAAATGTGCTATCGCCTGTATCTAAGGAGTTTTTTCAGGTCTAAAATACAACAGCATTAACAAAATATCTATCAATTTTCTTTCAACGATGTCCAGTTGCTTCAAGTACTACTGTATTACCGTAACTATAGAGTGAATTTTTTTTTTCAAAGTGGTAACCCTGACTTAACTGGCTAGCCGGTAGCCATTACCTTTATCCATATCAAGCTATGATCTACTGATGATGCGACAACAAGCTTTGTGCTCGCCGTCAAAAATTATGAGTGCAATGAATCAGGAACCAACCGTTTTGAAGATGAAACGTTGTCACACCTGCAGGCCCCTTCCCATGGCTGTTGACAGCATACACCTGAAATAATGAAGTTGAAAAAAAAAAGAAAAAAAAAGGATCCCTCAGTAGCTCTTTTGATCTATAATAAAGATTTACCTTGGATCTTAAGCTCGAATTTCAGAAACACACCGTGATTTATACCTGGAATTCATAGGCTTTGCCAGCCATCAGGCCCTCAAACCGCTGACTCAGTTGCGTTGTGTTGACATTCCTCCGGTCCACCATGTCATCCGCTCTGATGTAGGTCACGTGGTAGTTCAGTATGATTCCATTCTTTTCCTCCAAAGTCCAAGATACGAAAACAGCATCCTTTTGGCTGAGTCCTTCAACATAGACTTCCGGTTTACCAGGATCTACATTTGTATTAAACAAATAAACATTTAACACTAAAGACTGCAATGCCGTGTAGAGATCTACGCATTACGTTGGATCAACACAAATAGCGATGAGCATTAACACGCCACAGATAGGGCAGATCAAACAACGTTCACGAAGGCATTCTCTACAAAATGGAACTACGGTCGGCCAAACCTAGCACAATCTGTGCTCAAACTAGAAAGCTGTCTAGTCAGACCTTTGATCGATTTCTAGTTATTTTCACCTGGATGCGGTGCGGTGCTTCGGGATAAAAGATGGACCATATGGCGTCTGCCTGAGCCGCCTTATCTTTGCTTTCGGCCCAATTTCGTTGAACTGCATTCTTTGAATTTCGGTACCTAGTACTACAAGGAAGTTTGATCAGCAGGGACAGTTTCTTTCTTCTTTCTTTTTTTTTTTCGAGTTTTGGCGAGGTCTTTGCGGTTAAGGTAGAGTACTAGTTGCGGGATTGGGAAAACCTGTCATCACTAGGTGGGTTGCACAAAGCATAAATCTAAACAAATCATGTCAACGTTGTGAAAAATGCAATAAGAATCGTCATCACTAGTCAATTTGTATCTCAAAGACTTAAATTTCTTTTCATGAGTTTTTTATGGTTTATTTCGTAGCATTTTAGTTCGGAATACAATTGTTTTGCTGCAGCAGTTTCGACAATGCAGAGCACGCGCGGCTGACTTGAGCATTCACGAAGACGTCCGCTTTTTCAAGTTGACCCTGGTGACTTTTTGGCCCGTTAGTTTCTTTTGGTTCTGTATGGTAGCCGGCTATATACATGAGGAAAGATCACGTATTGCCAAGATCACTTGACGTACCATTAGCGTAGGTGGTGAAGTCGATTGAGACTCGGTATGAGCTCCAAATGCAAATGCTGACTTGGTTCGTAGAGTATACCCGTAAAGAAGTCGATAGTATAAATTAAGTTCTACAGAAGATTCGAAAAATAGGTTCACTTCTCGAAAGCCACGGTTAAGTTTTTTTAACTGCTGTCACGTGTCAATTTCCTGTACCAATATTCTTTACCAGTCTCCCTGCAACTGAACGCGTGTAATAGTGAACACCGAACTTAAGAGAAATGTCCAAACTCACGTGATTTATTTGTTGCCAATGTGATGAAGGCAAAGTTCCTTTCAAGTCCTTACATCTCTCGCGACAAATCACTCGCTCTGTTCCTTGAGTAAATCATCCGTTTGAAATTCACAGATGACGAAAAATTTGTGATCATTACTTGCGTCTTTTTTGATTTAGAAGACGTTGATATATCCGATTAAAATGCAATAATAGAAAATCCGCAACGCAAAGGTTGAATCCCAGGAAAAAAAACCCCGAGGAAAAAATATCTGTGCCAATATTTTCTGAACTTCCGGGCTTTGTCCAACAAATAGAAGCGGCTGTCTCTAATGGTCCGACAAGTAAATGCCTTTCTGAACAAACATGATAGAAATGAGAAAACTTACGTGATTCATTAGTTATCACATTGATAAAAGCAAAGTTTCCTTCAAGTCGATGCATCTCTCGAGCCAAATCACTCACTCTGTTCCTTGAGTAAATCGTTAGCTTGTAATTTACAAATGACGAAAGATTTGTGATCATTACTTGGGTCTTGTTTATTCCTTGTTTACTGGGTATGTAATTAACTTCATTATCACAAGGTCTGTTGACACACTTGTTGTCCTTATTTTCATTGCAAGTCTCCCAACATTCCACGTCATAGTACACGCGACTCTGATCATCAGCTGTTTCCGGTGGTTCCCATGTCAGCCCGATGGCAGTTTGGTTGACGAATGTAACTGTGACATTTTTGGGGGCCGATGGGATTTCTAAGAGAGAAATATATGGATAAAAATAATGTTATAAATAACAACAACAGCTGTGGGGAGGCTGATTGTCATTTAGGTTGTCTCAATATCAACACATAATCTTAAATTGCAATTTTGGTGCGATCCGAACGAAGACTGGTACATGCCCATTCAGATGACTTGGAATTGAGCCATCTCACCCCTTAAGGTGTCAAACCGTTAGGTTTTTTTCAAAGAAAGTTGGGCAAAACCCAGATGAAGGTACCACGCAGGACTTAACGCCTTCCAATTTTCTTCGATTTGGTTAGAAGGGATTTTTATTTGATTTAAGCGCAAGGGCCTCATATCTAACATTGATGTTTTCTGTTGCATTTTTGGTGGTTATGAATGATGATCTATGATAACATCCACTCTTTTGGGTTTTGAAATAATAATATACATCTAATTCTCAGTTTAAGGCTCAAAAACTGAGGCCGACACAGATGGGCTCAAACATAAAGAGAAACTTACCAGTGCAGTTAAATCCCTTTCCTTCATTAAATTTTCCAGGAGGGCATGCTTATTTTATTTCAACAGGAAACAAAAAAGCAAACAAACAATTAGCCATATAGTGCTAAGAAAGGAAAGTTGGTGTGTCTTTTTCTTAATGAGAATTGGTATGTCCGTTTAGCTTCATTCTTGGTTGAACTGAGCAGTACTAACTTGGGTTTAATGGAACATGAGTGAATTTTGTTAAGTACATAAATTGATTATTGAACAAGAATTTCAATGAAAAATTGAAAAAAAATTAGGTAACTTTTCGTTGGGTGAAACGCTTTTCATCTCTCAAGTGTTAACAGTAGTTTGACGCGCCTTTAATATATGCGAATTGTAATGACACCGCGACTTTCGGAATAACTGATGTGCTGTACTTTGTCCAAGAGTTTTGGACTAGCGACAAGCGAATCCTCGACAACCCTCTGTCATCTCACCATTGGTACCAAATCGGGTTTCATTATGACTGACCTAATAAGTATGGGATCAGATATGGAAAACAAGGTCACCAAAAAATCGTTCCCTTTTTCCTTGTAACAAGAACAATTAATGTAATAAGTCATACTAGAAAAAAAAGTAACAAACTTAATACCTTGACATATACCTCCTGATTTTTCCATGCCTTCCTTGCAAATACACCTGCCTTCCAGTTGACTGGTATTCCACTCACCATTGCTGTCACACAGAACAGTCAAATTACCTGACACTGATTGCACAGAGTTTGGCGCACAACTTCCTTCCACGGAAATTGACTCCAGTTGAGAAAGTGTTTCCGGAAGAGAGACCAAACTGTCTGCAAGCGCTTTTCCAGGACAAACCTTATATGAGACCTTAACTGAATACAATATTCTACATCCACCTCGATCACGAAATCCAAGAACAATATATTTGCTTGTAACCTGAAGAGGCATTGTTAAAGTTTCTCTGTTGTCAGACAGACGGCTGATATTTGCAAATCTTCGATATAAACTGTGGTTGCTGATAGGGTTTGGTATGTGATTAGCGTCCAGACGTACATTTGATTCCAAGACATAAGCGTAAAATGAATTTCTACAAAATTTGTACGACGGCAAACACTGACGTGACTTATACTCTATGGTGACATCCAATCTTTCTCTGTCTCCCACTAGAATCAGACCGCTTTGTAACCAGTTGTTTGGCTCCTCGCTGTTATCAAAACTGCACACCGAGTATCTGTCCCTTAAATTTCCACCAGATGGGTGATCCCACTGTATATATAGAGAAAAACAACAACGTCAATGCCTTTAAATGCAAAACCGAATGACAAAGATTCTGTCCAATAAAATCCCTCCACTCCCGGATGGGCGATTTCACTGTACAAAACAAGAAAACGAAAAGGAATGCATTCAAATCCGGTTTCCATCAAGGTATATCATGAGAAATTGATAGGTGAGTATGGCTAAGGTGTAAGTCTAAATTTGCTTGAAAAAAACGTCACTAATAAAAAACGTAGGTAATTAGAAAAACACTTTTGCATGAATTGAATACATGAGGACATTATAAGTGATGTTTCATGCATTAAGCTTATGTTACATACACTAGGCACTTTTTCGTGCAACTTGTCTCGCAATTTTGTTGCTACACAAGTTGCACGAAAAAGTGCCCGGTGTAACATACCCTGCCACAGACATTCCATGCGACATTTTTGTTGCCGCCACAGTTGCAAGAGGGGGAAATCAGTTCTACTTTGCGGAATTCATCTCGCAACGCTGCAACAAATTTTCATTGCGTTGCGTAACATCTGTTTTGCAACTTAAGTCACAACGGTTTGCGGCACCAGCCAATGAAAATGTTACTTTAACCTCATTTTATCATCGATTACGAGACAAGATGCAAAAAACGTTCCCAGGTGAACACCCGTGAAGCAACTTGTCTCGCAACAAAATTGCGCCTAGACAAGTTGCGGGAAAAATTGCCTAGTGTAATAAACTGGCTTTGCTGAAAGATACGGAAACACGCCAGTCTCGGGTTTCCGGGGACTCCCTTTGACTTTTGTAGATAGCTGGAAGCCTTTTGTTTGTGACCAGTCACAACTATTTGTAGATCCAACATCACCTGTATCCCACAGATCCGATTAAGAAAACTGCAAGACACCATTGGATAATGATCTTGGGAGATTTCTCCTACATTCTGATATCTTGGTTGAGTATACGGCTGACAAACACGAGCTGAACGGTAGTGTGCAAATTTATCGCTGAGATCCTTAGGCTGTTTATTGACAACATTAGCTGAATCTATGTTCGTGATTAAGACTGCGGTAACTGCTGGTTAGAGAATCTCGAGTTTGCAAGGAAGAATACGGGAAGGCGCTGGGAAATTTTCTGTTTGGAGAACACTGTCTTCAGACATTCACACTCCACGGACAAATGCGTCAGAGAGAAAGGCAGCCCGGTATCCATTGTCGTAAACAACCCTTTTTCTCAGCGGTCCTCAACAAGACTATGATGGTTCTGTGCTCAGCTGATCAATATGAATTCCAAGGGAAAAAAACTGGATTCCAAAGGAAGCACACAGTCCTTTCCTGCCGCTGTGGATTGTGAACTTTACCACACCATCATTTCACATCAAACACTTGGCGACCATTTTAAAGCTTACTTAAACCAGCATTATGTTATGATCTCTGAAACGTTTTGGTACGTCTCAAATTGAATTCAACACTTCTACAACCTTGAAACATCTTGGTATACAGAGGTCTACACGGGGAAATCGGGCTGGACGATGAGTACAAGAACGACATACAGGATTATTATCAATGCAATCTATAAATATTCAAATCAGTGAAAGGCACAAAAGCATCTAAAAACTCATGTCCCAGTGAATTGTGTAAAGATTCCAATTTTGAGAACTGAGCCATCGTGTGCGACACCTATTCTGCTTACAAATGCCAATCATCTGAGCAATAACATTAACGAACTTCCATGTATCACAGATATAAATGATACTACAATCGCCATTATAACCGAATCCTGGCTGTCCAACGATATACCAACAACAGCTATCTCCTTAAAGGACAATTATAACACATATCGGAAGGATCGAGTAAATTGTTATGGTGGAGGAGTTGTAGCTTATATAAAGAGCAATCTAAAATCAAAACGTTTATTGAATCTTGAAGACGAAGAGAGAGAAGTTCTTTGGCTCAAGTTATTTCCCAAGAGAACCCTCTGCTTCATAGTTGTATTGTTGTTGCCGGTGTTTATTATCCACCAGGAAAATCCGTTACAGAGGTAAAGGATATGACTAACAACTACTTGACTCAATCATTAGATACGGCGCTAAGAGATAACCCATCAGCAGGAATCTTGTTGGCCGCAGGTTTCAATCAACTTGATCTGAAGAGTTTATGTAGAATATTTAACTTAAAAAGATTGGTTCATGGTCCTACCCGAGGAAACAACACACGCGACCAGATTCTTACAAATATGGCTACTATCTACAATGTGGCAGTCCATATATCACCGCTGGGAAAATCAGACCACCAATGTCTACTCGTTAAAGCTAAAATACAGGTCAAAGTAAAGCCAATCCTGCGGAACGTAAGAACAATGCGTCCAAGAAACATTGCAGTACTGACAATACGCCTGAATGAACAATATTGGAATCAAGTGTTAAATGCACGAGATGTAGAATCAAAAGGTGGACATATTTACACAGCATATGACAAGCATTCTACATGGAACTATGCCAATAAAAAGAATGCGAATGCATCCAAGCGACAAGCCATAGTTAACTCCATATATAAAGAGTGTTATTAACGACCGACAGCGTGCTTACAGCGAAGGAGATATGGAGAAATACCAACAACTACGAATTAATGAGTCCCTAAGGGTCAGTGACATAAAAAGGGGGGAAAGCCGCGGGGGATATTCGCATGCCCAGGAGAGGGGCATGGGCAACCGAGGGTAATGATGATTACTCCTCCCCCCACCCTCTGCAAGGCTTGTGAAACTAGAAAAGGAGGAACACAGAATCTCCTTTTATCTATTTATTATTATTATAATTTTTTTTTTTTTAAATATAATTATTATGTTAATCACTATCTTTTGGCGGAATTTGGGTGGCAGGGAAGGCAGAGCCTATGCCCCCTAGGGTAGCGGTGTCCCTAGGAGGACCCCCTAGAGTAGCGGTGTCTCTAGAGGCAACCCTACGTTAGAATGTAACATAGGGTGGACCAGAAGAGGGGTGCCCTTCTGGAAGGAGAATAGGTCAGATGGTGAGTTGTACCATCTTGGAGTAAGCAATCCGGACCTCTTGCCAAGGAGGGCTGTCCCACCTACTGTGGGGTAAAGTGCAGCCCAGGGTGCACTTCCCTGCCACGATTGTGTGAACCAAAAATATTCTGGTCAAGAATGGGGGAACACAATCACCCCACAGTAAATTGGGTGGACGTTGGCTGGAATACCAACTGCCACATGTAGAAGAAATAGGATACGATATAGGCATGCATAGCCGTAATGAACAGTAACTAGTTGTCATGATACTGGTCATCAGGGAGACAACAAAGAAGGGTCTAACCTACAATAATTATTATTACTTCAGTTCATTGTCAGTTGTTTAGGGATAGCCAGCAGTGTCTCTTGAGGAGTTCTTATGTAACGTTCATAGCAGTCAGAAGACCAACGACCCAATACCTTGATTAACCAGGCAGGAATCCCTGCAGCAGCTGCAGTAGTCGCAGCACCAATACGGAAGCTATGTGAGAAATAGTGTTGAGGTTGTATGCCGCATTGCTGCAGGACATCACGGAGTGCATGAGTAAGAGAAGTTCAGGTGAGCCACTTGCCACTGGTGAAGGTGAACAGGGGGCCTGCTGATGATGGTTGGCATTGGAACACGTAGTCTTTCATAGCCATAACGGCACAGATGGAGGTAGTGGACCTTGCTAGGGTTAGGGTGCAACCATTGCGGAAGGGATCTGTTTTCGACCGTTTAATCGTGACTAGCATGTAGTCGGGAGATTCAACGTGAGGGATAAAGGTGACATCCTTAAAGCAGAGGTGAGTTGCGGGGTCGAAGACGTTGTCATTAAAGGTAAATTCGCTTGAACGTAAAAAACCGAAAAAGGCTAAGGTGAAGGCTGCCCAGAGCATAATGTGATTGAGGTCAAAAGTCAAGTCTGGTCGGTAAAGGTTGAAAATAGACTGCAGGATTTGGATTGTAATTGGATAACGATCTAATTTAACGGGGATTTGGGAACGTTTGATCCCATTAAGGACCTTCTGGAGACGAAACATTTTTGGGAGTTTTAAGGCAAAGTTGTGTAGCCTATGGAGGTCTTGAACGGCAAACAGGTAAAGTTTAATGGTATTGTAGGAAACTGTTTTGGCTAAATGGGAGACAAAATAAATCAGAGTAATTTCAGATGCGGGGAGAAGGGGCGTAGAGGGGCTAATTAACCCGTGCATAAGGCAAAAGGAAATGAAATGGTTTTGACCGACACTATAAGAACGTTTAGTAGCTGGAGCAAGGGACGCACCAAGGTAGTGGGAAACGGAGGCTGTTAAATGGACGTCGCTGATAGAGGGATGGCGCAGGGGAAGGGTGAGGCATTGGGAGCCAGGTGGCGGAAGCGGTCCATCTGAAAACGGGACAAAGAATCAGCTATTGAATTATCTAGCCCAGGGATATGTCTAGCGGTGAAGGAAAAGTTGTGTTCTAAGGTAAGAATCGTAATGGCCCGTACGAGGTCCATGATCCTAGGGGACTTGGAGCGTTTGGAGTTGATGATGGAGACAACTGGCAGGTTGTCGCACCACATACAAATATGTTTGCCTGACCACGAAGGGGCCCAGAGGTAGCAGGCGATGTAAATGGCAAACAGTTCCTGCCAGTCAATGCTGATACCCATGGTGGGGTTAAGGAGGTGTTGAGGGAGCCAAGGAGCCTGAAACCATTCCCCATTGAGATAACCACCATACCCATGGGACCCAGAGGCGTCCGTAAATAATTGGAGGTCAGGCGAGGAGAGAACGTCACCCCCTAAGAAAAGACTTACTCCATTCCAATGGGTAAGGAAGGTTAACCACATTGAAATGTCCTTGCGGAATTCCCCGTTGAGTTTAATGTGCCAGCGAGAGTTAGTGATGCCCTTTGTTAAACTAATTATTCTTTGCAGAAAAGCCCGGCCCGGGGCAACAACCCTGCAAGCAAACTGTAGGGTACCAATCAGGGACTGGAGCTCCTTCAGAGTGGCAGATTTACGGTGCAGCCACTGTTGAAGGGCCTGTTTAGCACGGATTAGTTTGTCCAAGGGAAGACGAGCTTCCATGCGAGTAGAGTCAAGGAGAATACCCATAAATTCTAAGGAGGTGGCAGGAGCAAAAGTTTTACCGGGGGCGACAGGGATATTGAGTTCGGTGAAAAGACAAAGGATTTTGCAAAGGGCAGTAAGGCAGTCTGACCTAGGGGGGCTGATGACAAAGAAAAAGTCATCCAGAATGTGGATCACGTTAGGGATACCTAGCTTATGTTTAATTATCCATTCAATCATGCAGGAAAATTGGTCAAAAAGATAGGGTGCAGATCGCAATCCAAAGGGGAGCACTGTATCGAAGAAATACAGGCTGTTCCATTTCATGCCGAGGAACTCCCAGTCGGATGGGTGCACTGGAATATTGCGGAAGGCGGACTTGATGTCCAACTTGGACATGAAGCACCCTTGACCAATCGTCTGAATGATAGAGATGGCAGTATCTATGGTAATGTAGTGTAAGGAGTAGTCGGTTGGGCTAATGTGGGAATTAACGCTAGTGGTTTGATGTTTGGGAAAGGAAAGGTGAAAAATGGTTCTCCACTCGGTAGAATGCTTTTTTGGAACAACCCCAATGGGATAAACCTGAAAATTGGGAAAAGGGGGAGAAACGAATGGGCCAGCAGTGTGACCGAGCCGTAACTCTTTCAAGAGATTGGTGCTTATAATGTGTGGATTTTGCTTAGCAGAAATGAGGTTGGGGTATTCCCTAGAAACCCGAGGACCCTGGAAACCAATTTTAAAACCCTGGGAGAGGCCGGTGAGGACAGCATCGACAGATGCCCGGTCAGGGTGATCATGCAGATAAAGGGCAAGTTGGAGAAGGTCAATAGGGGTGGTAGGGGACAGCTTAGAAAGGTATTCAATGGTGGCTTCGGGTGGAATGGCTTGAGCGGCTAGTCTTTGACTGGATGGGTCCAGAGCTTGAGGAGTCAGGGTGGTCCTTTCCTGGGTGGGCTGCAGTGCATCCGGGCTTGTTGCATTGGTGAGTGTAGGGGCAGGGGGTGCGGGCGCAGGGGACCCCTTTGTTGAAGTTGAAGCAGAGGTCACCACGCTTGGAGCCTGAAGAGTCTGTATACCTGGGGGAAAGGGGGCAGGAATCGGTTACGTGATCCGAGCTGCTGCAGGCCTTACAAAGTATGGCTTTTGGGACACCGGTAAAGGTGTCTAGGTACAACTGAACATCCCTCTGGCCCCAGTTAATGGAAAGGTTGTGAGAGGCTCGTCGGCGAAATTCCATATCATACAAATACCACGCCATACCGGGGAACTTACGGGCTGACTCACGTATCAATTGCTGGTAGGCGAATAGGTCCACCCCCCGGGATGGGTAAGAGGAGAGGAGCACAGACGAGTAAATGGCAAAAGCGTCGAGCCATCGGTCGATCCCAGTAATTTTGGGGCGCTTAGCCTGGGATGGGAGGGGGATAGTAAGGCCCTCGTGTCCTACTTGTAGTTTAAGCTGGGAGTTCGCGGTAACGTGGTCTCGTAGTAGAGAAGAAAAAGGAAGAAGGCTAGCAAGGTCCACGTACTCACCGTTTGTTATGGCTGTGATGCAGCTGTTGGAGAGATGACTGGCGATAGATGGGACTCTGTAGTTGGTATGCAGGAGGGCTGCGTCCTCCGGTGAGCCAAGATTCAAAACTTGCTGAGAGGAGGACCGCGAGAAATCCACAGAGGACGGAGTCTGTTGTTGTCCGCCATTGCGGACCGCTAGGAGAGAGGGATCTGGAGCGAGGCTGGTAACGCCTGGCAGTTGTTGATGTTGCGGAGCAGATGAAACAGCGCCAGATGTTGAGCTCGATGGCGAGTTGCTCGCGGAGTTAAAGGATGCCAATTTTTGCTCCTCGATGGAGGCAATCATGGAGGCCAACTGCTGATCCGGCATGATCGCGGGGCCGGTAGATGTGGGTGTGGAGGCCCGAGAATCATTCGCTTGGAGGCGAGCGATGAGCTGCTGCCGTGGCCCTGATTGTACCAGGTGGCGCTGGGACGCAAGTAAACGGAGCGTTTCGGTCGGCATTGCTGCATACGGCGACGTTGGTACTGCATCCGCAGAGTTAGCGCGGGCATTCGACTGAGCCGTGGTAGGCGAAACCGTAGTGCGTTGGCTGCTTCGAGATTTACGTTGTTTTGGCATTATATGTGGACGTAGGGAAAAAATGCGATCTTAAAGAGTGCAACTCAAGGTACTTGCTTGAAGAGCAAAGCTGAAATGTGGCTGACTAATGGTATGGGGGATTTACATAAGGTGAAACAGGTGAGAATCGCGTGATGTTGTGGAAAACTACTGGAAGCTTTGGCAACCGCTTTAACACTGTAAAAGTGAAAGTACTTTGACCTAAACAATGAGCTTTTGACTACGGGACAAGCCTTGATTGCGAGGGTGAGGGGAGTGGAGTACACTAGGGACAAGTGAGGAATAAATAGTACTCCCTTAGGGCTCATTAACCCCAGTTAAGAGCTTAAACTTATAATCAAAGTATCACAACTGATTTCAAAGGCTAAGCTGGAGTATTATAAGGACAAAGTAGCAACAACACGTACCAAGAATCCAGTAAAATGATTTAAATTAATCTATTTATTATCTGTGGAACAAGTGGAAATAAATCAAATTCAAACACCCCTATATCTGAGGATATGTATACCATCGTTGAAAAGCTTCAAGATATTTCCACAAAACCATGGAAAGATCATACTCCTGCATGCTATGCATTAGTTGATTCTGATGGTTTACCTGACAATCCTCCCCGCCCTCCAAGTACTGGGCAAGTCGAGAAGTTATAAAAAGAGCTTAACCCCAGGAAAGCAACAGGCGCAGACAAAATCAGTGACTGGACTTTGAAGAACTTTGCTGAAGAACTGGCAGTTGTTGCCCATGATATTCTCTGCGCAAGTATCTCTGAGAGGAAGTATCCCCCTTTATATAAAGACGCTCTTGTTACTCCTGTTCCAAAAGTTCATCCACCAGAAGATATCGAGACGGATTTCAGACAGACATCTGTTCTTTCCGTCCTTGGTAAAGTCTTAGAGAAAGTACAAATCATGTTAAATAAGGATGCCCTTAGAGTTAAAGGGAATCAACTTGCCTTCTCTCAAGGTCGATCGACCGTATCGGCTCTTGTAAACAGTAAACAAACATGGTTTAACAATACAGATAACAGACTAGAGCCTGAGGGTAAAAAGGTTATCCACTCCTTATTTATCGATTTCCGGCCTTCGACCTGGTCGATCACTCGATTCCTCTATCAAAAGTTAAAGACAGGTGCATCAGCAAGTCACTGTGGCTATGGACAAAACGTTTTCCTCAGGCAAGAACACAACAAGTAAAGCTCCCTGGCGTTCTGTCATCAACGCATATTTGTCCAGCTGGAGTACCGCAAGAGTCTGTCATATCCTCTCTGTTGTTCAGTATACTCATCGATGACTTCGACGACCTTAAACCTGTTGAACTGGAATGAGTACGGATGTGCAAATACCCTGACAACTGTACAGTTTATGAGAGTGTACCAAATGGCTGCTCATCAAATATGCAGACGTGACGTCCTCCAGAGTTGGGCTACTACAAATAATATGCTACTGAACCCCAAGAAAACTAAAGATATGTGGATTTCCTTCTGCAAAAATTCTATCAAGCCGGAAACTTTACGAATAAATAACATACAATTGGAGAAGGTATCCCAGTTTAAACTACTTGGATTCTGGTAGCAAAATAACCTACGTTGGAACTACCATGTCAAACAAACAACAAAGAAAGCCTGCAAGAGATTATAATTACTATCTACGTGAATGTAGGAAAGCAAGGTTGCCTACGGAGATTGGCACTACAGTTTATTGTACCAAAATCCGTCCACTCCTTGGAGATATGTCCAGAAATGCACACAACAACAAAAATTGCAAAAAAGAGATAATGTTGGCCAATTTGGCAAATATGGCGAAAATGACAATTTTGCCACAATCGCCAACGAGGCAAAACACAAAGCAGTGAAGGGGGCCCATAAAAGTTGGCGAAAGCAGCGAATTTGGCAAATATGGCGAAAATGACAATTTTGCCACAATCGCCAACGAGGCAAAGCACAAAGCAGTGAAGGGGGCCCATAAAAGTTGGAGAAAGCAGCGAATTTGGCAAATATGGCGAAAATGACAATTTTGCCACAATCGCCAACGAGGCAAAGCACAAAGCAGTGAAGGGGGCCCATAAAAGTTGGTGAAAGCGGTGAATTTGGCAAATATGGCGAAAATGACAATTTTGCCACAATCGCCAACGAGGCAAAGCACAAAGGAATGAAGCAATGAGGGGGCCCATAAAAGTTGGCGAATGTGGCGAACAAAATTAATGAAAGAAGAATTCGATCTCCAGTGCTGTTTCAAATGTTTGACCTCAAATTACAAAAGTTCATTTCTTGAATTTTAATGATTTTAGAAAATTAACAACCAGCATGAAGAAGAAGGGAAAGCGGAATTTGGCAAAATAGGGAGATATGGCAACGGGACGTGGCTCCAAATAAGAAAGTCATGGCAAGGTTGTCATTTGTGACTGCGGTGGAACAATTTAATTACTGACATATATAACTGCCTCGTACTCTGACAATTCATGCAAGAATGACTTCACCAACGGGTACTAAGAGTTTCAAAGCAGTTATGTGAATCTTACCAATGTCCGCTTGCAAGGAATTAGATTCAATAAACCACACACAAAATATGTCCTTGTCGTATGATCCATTACTTGAAAGTAAGCATTGCGTGAAGATGCATGTCGTGCTTGTGAATTTTATAGTAGCTTTTCACGAATCTTGCCATCAGTCGAAATTGAAATCCTTTTACCACAACTGTAGAAGAATGTCGACACCCAGTAGAACAGAAGTTGCAAAATTAAAATTCTCCACAAGACGATAAACATTTCCTGAATTGTGATCCGCCGGAAATACCGAAGCGTTGTTTTAGACGCCATCTTATGAAATTGACATATACGTCGTGTTAAGTCACTGTAGTGTAACTGCTAACTGAGCCCCAAGTCTCCTCGTTCGTCGTCTGAGTACATACATTTATACATACATAAACACTTTATTCGTCCCAAATGGGCTTTTCAGAATAAAGTCAAGGGATAACTAATGCTATATACAAGTAAATTAATTAACTAATTAACTAGGAAATGACATAATCGAACCGATTAATTATTAATTAATTAATGAAATAAAAACAAAAGTGGAGCAATTAAGTCACTAAAAAATTCGAGAGAAGGCTTCTCCTCAGGCAACGTTTGAAGTCCTGTAGTGTTGGTTTCAACTTAAGAGTCGAATCTAGTGAGTTCCAGAGTTTGACTGTCCTGAAGTGGAAAGTTCAAAGGCATATTTAACATCTGGGAGTTCCTCGTTGTACGCCTTGTGATCATGGCTCTTTGAATATAATTAGAAAATAAAGAGGCTGGAGCGCACCCTGACATTCATTTGAAGGCCATTATTGCGTGGCGATAATACAACTGCTGTCTCACAGGTAGCCACTTTAGATCTTTAAGGATAGGGGAAATGTGGTCGTATTTCCTTGAGCTGCTAACGATACGAGCCGCGAAATTCTGTACAGCCTGGATCCTACTTAAGTTGTACTCAGAGGTGTTGCTCTAAACATTACAACAATAATATAGCTTGCTAAAAACTAAGGCATTAACTATAATAGTTAAGGTGGTTGGATCAAAAGCATGTTTAACTCGATTA
>NC_090888.1:725448-747948 GCF_036669925.1 Montipora capricornis | reverse complement strand
CCGGAACGATGTGGACACTTACGCCGTGGACATAAGTGGAGATATCACACTCACGTGTGTGGGGAGAAAAAAATTTTGGTGCGCAATACGCTGGAAATACGCCTGGCGAGGCCGTGAGGATAAAATCAAAGATGTTTGATATTTTTGGCCACGCGAGGCAAATTCCTCTCTGTTTGCGGCCATCGTGGTCAACCTCACGAAACAGAGTAAAATCTATAAGTGTCAATCTACATTTGTGGCGGTGAAAGCGTTAATGGGGACATTTCTTTTGAGCGAACCTAGATGTTGTTAATTTTGCTGATTGTCAATATGTAGATTACATCGGATAGTCTGTGTGTGTTGATTTCACCGATAGCCTCTTTCTTCTCTTGTAAGTTATTCACGCAATTTTTTTATTTTCACTCCCCTTTTCTTTTAAAAAATAAAGCGGATGAAAGAGAAGCGAAAGCCGCCGGTGTGTTAGGTGAGACAGAGAGGGAAAACAAAGCTGAAAAGCCTATTCAAATCATCGTGTCATTTAACAGCCACACCGGAAAATAACTAAGTGAAACACGAAAATAAACAGGTCTAATGGAAGCGTGCTTGAATTTCGTCAAATTATCCCCAAAATCAGCAAGAATTTCTTCTCTTGTAAGTTATTCACGCAATTTTTTCGATTGTCACTCCGCTTTTCTTTGAAAAATTCAAGCGGATGTAAAGTGGAGAAGCGAAAGCCGCCGGTGTGTTAGGTGAGAGGGAAAACAAAGCTGAAAAGCCTATTCAAATCGTCGTGTCATTTAAACACCGGAAAATAACTGAGTGAAACACGAAAATAAAGAGGTGTAATGGAAGCGTGCTTGAATTTGGACGAATTATCCCCAAAATCAGCAAGTTATGACGCTGATGAATAATGAAGTACTCTCTTTTTCCAAAACGATAGAATTACCTGGTGATAAATAACCTCGTCTAGGAGAGGGAATTTTTGGCTTTGCAGAACAATGGTTGACCTCACCAAACAGAGTAAAATCTTTAAGTGTCCTGCATTTATGGCCGTGAAAGGGTTAATGGGGACATAGTTTTTGAGCGAACCTAGATGTTGTTAATTTTGCCGATTGTCAATATGTATATTATATCGGCTAGTCTGTGTGTGTTGATTTCACCGATAGCCTCTTTCTTCTCTTGTAAGTTATTCACGCAATTTTTTCGATTTCCACTCCGCTTTTCTTTGAAAAATTCAAGCGGATGTAAAGTGGAGAAGGGAAAGCCGCCGGTGTGTTAGGTGAGAGGGAAAACAAAGCTGAAAAGCCTATTCAAATCGTCGTGTCATTTAAACACCGGAAAATAACTGGGTGAAACACGAAAATAAAGAGGTGTAATGGAAGCGTGCTTGAATTTGGACGAATTATCCCCAAAATCAGCAAGTTATGACGCTGATGAATAATAAAGCAGTCTCTTTTTCCAAAACGATAAAATTACCTGTTGACTGAATAACCTCGTCTGGGAGAGTGAATTTTTGGCTTCGCAGAAACAATGGTCAACCTCAGAGAGTTGGACGATTGGACTTTTGTGTTGAATTCGCACATTTCTTGTCTAACGAGTGCTTTCTTCGAACCGCAAAATGAAAGCTAAAATTTTACGAGAGTGCTTAAGCCTAATCATTTAAAGGAGCGCTTACACTTTTGACATATGGCTATAATGAACTGTCACCGCGGTGAGCAATCCCGTAGTCGATGAATGAAAATTGTGCAATGGGGATCTCGTGAAAAGTGTAGTTAACCGAACCGCAAAATGAAAGCAAAAAGTTTACGAGAGTGCTTAGGCCTAATCACTGAAACGAGCGCTTAGGCTTAATCAGGAAGCGAGTGGTATTTCCTGCAGTTAACCGAACCGTAAAATGAAAGTTAATTAACCGAATTGTAAAATGATTTGCTCAACGCGCTAAGAACGAGAGATACATATCAACAAGGAGATTGATCACGCTTTAAGAAACATCATTGTTTGTGCTCGATCATCGTGCTTTATGAACGAATACATATACATCAATGTCCCTCGCTCTTTTTGTTTGGCGCCTCAGACGGGAGAAATACTGTGTATCCACAAAGCTCGCCGTCTCCAATGCGTATCTGCGTACCCGCGTATCCACCCAATTTAGTGTAAAGCTTCGACGTGGCAGGGTATTCGGTGAAGCCGTTAATTTCACCGATAGGCTTTTTTTTTCTCTTGTGATTTATTCACCCATTTTTTTATTTTCACTTCACGTTTCTTTGAAGAAATTATCTCTGTATGAAAAGTGGAGAAGCGGAAGCCGCGAGTGTGTTAGATGAGAGGGAAAGCAAAGCTGAAAAGCCTTTTCAAATTGTCATGTCATTTAACGGGCGCACCGGAAAATAAGTGGGTGAAAGACGAAAATAAACAAGTCTGTTGGAAGCGTGCTTGAATTGCGACAAATGAGCCCCAAAATCAGCAAGAATTTGTGACGCTGATGAATGAAAATGGTTAAAGGGCATTCGTGAAAAGTGTAGTTAACCGAACCGTAAAATAACAGCTGTAATTGCCGAATTTGTCGAAATCGCCAAAGTTCACCCGCGTAGTATAAATACCAATGGATGTAGTAATTTGACGAAATTGGCAAAACATCGCCAAAATTGCCAATGTTCACCCGTGTGGTGTGAATACCAATGGATGAACTAATTTGACGAAATTGGCAAAACATCGCCAAAATTGCCAATTTGTCAAAATCGCCAAAATCGCCAAAATCGCCAATGTTCACCCGTTCAAAGGGAAAGGTATAATGTTAGGACAAGGAAACAATACAGTACAGTAACTTATATCAAAGTACTGTGGTGTTAAGGACCATTACAAACTATAAAATCTATTACAAAACAGCATTGTATGTTAATTAAACCTCTGGTAATATATAAATGGAAGTATTTCTGAAAGAAATTTTAACAACATTTTAAGAACACTTTCAGACTGATTTCTCACTGAGCACCCCTTAAATAAGAACACGATCAGCCTTAAACCTGAAAAAAGTGTTGTTATATGCGGGTGTTTACTGTATTTATATTGGGCATCGCCGCCAGTCAGTTGTTCTGGTAGGTAATCCTGGTAGTCCCGCAGTTGATCGATGAAGGAATTTGCAGGATGATCCACATAAGCGGTAGCATGTGTAGAGCCGCCCGCTCTCCGAAAAAAAAAAATCGGAGAGGAGCGTCTGTGATTTACTGTTGATAATCGTGTTCCATACCACGTGATTTTTCCTGGAATGTGTGGAAAATGATTTGATTGGTTATTACTCATCGATCATCACATCATTGAAACAACGAGTTTTGATTGGCTTTTATTTTTATTTCTCCTCATCAACACCGTGAGAGATTTAACGATGAGTTCGTGTGTACTTTGAACACGGTACAAAATACGAATAAAAATCTATTTGATTGTCAAAGAGGTTTTTCTTTTAAAGTTCGAGCGGAATTGTTATCTATGGAGTGTAAAGTGGAAATCGATTCGACGTACATTTGTAGGAATTGTTGTCAGCGCAAAAGAAACGAAAGCGCTCTTCACGAGGTGAATATAGGACTTTTCAAAAGATTGTCCACTCGAAAACGTCTCCCGCTACTCCTTACCAGTCAATGTAATCCCAACGCCTTGCTCGAACCAGCCTAGCCATTTTCAAGCACAATCTACAAAGCGTAATGCCCTGGAAGATTTGAGATGTGAACACAGCGAGGAAAATAACAGCTCATCGGCAACGATCTGTGCTGCTCTGAAGATCAGAGCCGTACCCGGTTGGAAGGCTTGCAAATACATCCTTTCCTTTAAAGAGGGCTTCTATGCTATAAAGCCAAGGTATCTTAAAACTATCCGAGACGCTCTTCAATGCACGCATTGACCACCATTTTGAGAATTTAGCTCCAACGAAATATGAGCCACGCAAATTTTGGTCAGCGTAGATCACTTAATAATGTATGCAAAATTATTCCGGAACACGATCACTGACGGTAAATCACAGACGCTCCTCTCCGATTTTTTTTTTTCGGAGAGCGGGCGGCTGTACACAGGCTACATAACAAGCAGCAACGTGTTTGGCTCTGAAAACAGGAAATCGCTGTCTCGTTCTTCCTTACGGCGCAAGCAGTAGCTTGCAAACCGCAAGTCTCTCTCCCCGATAATTACTGACAGGGTTCATATAAATTTGTATAGATCTTTGTTACGTTTGGTAAATTGTTTTTCCTTAAGGCTATGAAAGCTGCAAAGCTTATTACGACGTGTCACGGCTTGCTCCGCTATTTTTAAGCACCATTTTATTCTTTTTATCCTTTTTAACCGTTCAACCCTCAATGTGTATCCATTCAAAAATTTATTAGACCTTACTGAGGGTTTTCGTCTAAAATACGTAGTATAAAACTCGAAATTAGATAAAAGTATAGCGAAGCGTACAGCCACCAAAAGATGTCAAGAAAAGGTGAAAAGGTGAAGTGGTCAGATCAAATGAACGAGGACGTGCTCGAATGCGAAAGAAAGGTACAGGAGTTAATAACATCCGACAGAGCTCCAGTTAATGGAAATGGAAGCAAAAAGGGCTACATAGAGGTTATGAAAGCTCTGTGTGACGCTACAGGGTATGGACACCTTGAACTAAAAGCACTAACTTGAACAAATTCAAGAAGGGTCATTGAAAGTTAGCTTGAGTAACTCAAGCGGCGATGTCTGGGATTGATGGGATGGTGGCGGAACTCACTCTTCTTCTTATATTGATTTCATCATAGTGCAGATTTATTTAATTTAGATGTTTAAACTATAATGAGAGTGATGAATTACGATATGATAATTCGCAAGAAACAGCAAGAAGCGATTTGCATATGGCACGTCTGTGCCAGTGTTAGTACTACAGAATCCCAGGAGACGCAGAGCTGCTGGAGCAGACAGAGCAGAACGATAAAGACAGTGAAAGTGTGCTGGGGTGTCTGCCAGAGCCCAATGTTGTTGATAAGCCATCTATGATCTTTTGGGGCACAAGGAGTGATGGCAGTCTCATTGTTATACCGACCTCCATCATAACATACTGCTTATAATGAGATTGTAACCTGGAGAAAAATGTATTTCTGGTGCTGTATGGAAAAATCGGAAGGGAATTTATTGATCAAGTAACATTCCATATTAATTTAATTACTGGAATAGCAGCTTTGACAGTCAGCACATATCATTGAAAGCAGCCTCTTTTTCGCTGTAGCACTTCAAAAGCCAAGCCTGAAATCCAAAACAAAAGACCACCAGGAAGTCTTATCTAAGCGCCTTGCGCTCTGGAAGGAAGGGGAAATTAGATAGTTGTTACGTGAAGGTAGAATTCTTCAATGGACGTATTGGAAAGTTTATGACATCTGAAACACCTGAAACATCTGACACCCCGTAAAAATCCAAGGTATTTGCGAAGCTTGTGCTCGAAGAACAAATCAACTCAGCGCTGTGTTTCCTTAGGGAAACGTTAACTGGAGGTGTACTGTAGCTAACGGATGACGTCATGCCCCAGTTAAAAGAGACACACCCAAATCCAAAACCAACAACGTTGGGCTCACTTCTCTTCGGGCCAATTGACGATGCAATTATAGGGCCACTGGGGCAAGCCGGTTGATTCCCCTGGATAAATGCGAAGGTGCGGTGAGGGCCATTGAGGTCGGTGAGGTAATACGAAAGATTATTGGAAAGTGTTGGGGATAAGCACAGATTTTTTTCAACTCGTACGGGGAAAACTAAAATAAAAATACAAAACATGTAGGTAGAGAGCAAAATAGAGCTGAAAAACGAACCAAATACTCACAAGTTCTGTGCTCTCTCCGCCATAAAACAAGCTAGCCAGTCACATGGAAAAAAAGAGGTCACTTGACCAGCGCTCAGGTCCCTATCAAAAAACCTAACAGTTTTCGGGCAATTTCGTATCCGACGTTTAAATTAGATTTGTCCCGAACAGAAAGTGTGTAATGAACGTTGCTAAGGAAGACGTGGTTCGGGCGAGCGGCTCCCTCCGGCTATGTGCGGGCCAAAAGTCTGAAAGCGAGGCTGCTATACGTGCTTTGCATACCGTATTTGAAGCAGATGACATGGACGCGGTACTACTAGAGGAATATGTGAGTGAGAAGGTGACCAACCACAAGCGTGTTATGTTGCTTACACCTTTGGCCTGAAACATCGTTGGACTTATTTTTTGAAAACTTTGCCAGAGATTCAAGATTTATTAGAGCAGCTAGAGAACGCCATATCTAAGGTGCTTATCCCTGCAATTACGGAGCACACGTGCAAGGCTGGTTGTACGGCTGTGAGAATATATATATTTTTGATTTACCATTCTAGCACTGCCAGTCCGTCTAGGGGGTATAGGCATGACAAACCCGTGTCTTGAAGCAAATTTCGAGCAATCCTCCTCTGTTAAAGTTACCATCCCGCTGGTTTAACAGATCGTAGCTGAATCCCATCAGATGCCGGATGATTCTCTTGTCAAGCCACTACAACAGGCAGTGAGGAGTGAGAGAGAATAACGCCGCCCTACGACAGGGCAGAGCATATCAGGGAGGTAGCTCCAAAGAAAGTCCAGCGAGCACTTGACGTTGCCACGGAAAAAGGGTCATCAGTTTGGCTGACGGTACTCTCCCTTCGTGAAATGGGTTTCAAGCTAAATAAGAGGGAGCTCCATGACGCAATGAAACTACGCTGTGATTGGCCAACGTCACAATGAGCTGAGAGGTTTAGAAGCCGAACTCCTGAGTATGGTATCACGAGCGATGTCGAGATCGAGCCAGTCCTTCAAGATATCGCGGGAAAACAGCTAGGAAGAGGTTCTAATCGAGCTCCAGATGCGAGATTGGATATCCACGCACGCGGGTTCTGGGAGAACCAACGATCAGGATTCTCAGACGTGAGGGTCTGTCACTCTAAGGATGATTCGTACAGTGACCTGGAACTCCAACAGATTTACTGCAACTACGAGAACGAGATGAAGTGCCTATACTCGAGGAAGGTTTTGGATATGGAACAAGGAACTTTCACACCCCTTAATTTCACGTCAATAGGCAGTATGGGAAAGGAGTGCTTGTAATACCATAGCAGACTGGCGCAAATGATCTTCATCAAGAAAGGAGAAGATTATGCTAAAAAAATCTCCTGGATGAGACTATGGACGTCCTTCGCTTTATTGAGATCCGCACTAATAAGCCTTAGAGGATCAAGAGCCAGAAGAAAAGCCCTTTGTGACTTTAAGAACATTGATATTGACATTGGAATCCAAGACGGAGCCATAATGTAATATGTAAGAACACTTTATCGCCGTCACCTTGTAAATACAAATATTTTACTTAATTTTTTTCAAAGTATATTTTCCCATTCTCTGTTTGATGCTATAAAAATGACGTTTTTAGTATATTTTGATATATTTATACGGACTATAATTGTGAATATCATTTCTAGCATTTTAGTGGATCATATATTGTAAATTTAAGATTGTTTAAGAATTTGCTAATAAAACTACTATTATTATGAAAGCTGCTCGCAACTGATGAAGCTTGTGACTAATAATAATAATAATAATAATAATAATAATAATAATAACAATGATAATGATAAGAATAACGACAACAATAATAATCATGATAATAATGGAAATTTTATTTGTCTTTGAATGCAGTCATGGTTAGTTGAAATATTGACAAATGGAGCATTGGGACCAGCGATATGCAACTCACAGCAAATAAAAACTATATCAACTACTTTTCTTAATAAGTGCATAAGTGCACGGTAGGCTTTGCCCCACCCCCAAAAAGGACATTTGTCGGGCGTTTGCAACTTACCCCTCCAATGTGACCTGTAGCAGATTGAAATGTCTCCCAGTTTGTCCAAGTGCATGTGTTAGGGCATGGCGGCTCTTTCAAAATATACTCTTGTTTTGATGATGCCAAAGCAATAAAATTGATGACAAGTACGGTGATCCGAAAATGCTTCATACGAATTACGTGACCTACAAATGTTCAAAATTGATAGCAAGTGAAGCAATACATAACGTCAAATGACTTTTATAAGTTCTAAGGAAAGACATAAAAGCTGGACAACCATTACATGTAGAAACAAAAATGATCAGGAAAACAAAGAATAATGTCGTCCTTGTTCAGATTGCACGTTATTGACAACCACTTTGGCTAATGGTGAGGAAAACTCCTCCAGAACAGGATGATAGGCTATTAACCTTAAAGGAAAGACAAGAGAAAATGAAAAACCTAAACTTTTCGTTCTCATTGAATTTCATCAAACCATAATATTTTAATGCACAGGTTCTGGGCATGGGACTTGCACTGGCTACATCTGCCCATCTCCGCTTTCCTTTTCACACCTACCCTCTCAGCATGAGGCATCGCCTTCCACGATGCAGCGGTACTAATAACAATAATTATTAATTATTATTACAATTTATGTAGCACAAATTACAAAAATATATGATCAAATGCGCTTCACAAAAAATGTAATTATATAATAAAAATGTACATTAATGATATAGACTAACAAATTGGAAATAAATCAATATTAACAAAACCCAGTAATTTCTTTAAAAGGATAAGAACACTAAATTACGGGGCAACAAATAAAAATCTGGGCTAAAATATTTAGTCTTGAGATCACGCTTAAAACTAGATTATAGAGTTCAAGCCAGTGATGCCACTTGGCAGGCTATTCCAAAGGTACGGGGCAGTAGAGAAGAAGGCCCTTGCTCCGAGTGTAAGTAACATTTTGCCTCTTGGGGCCATCAGGAGAAGTTTTCGATTACACCTTAGTTCGTATTTAGTAAGAATTTATAAACTTATAAGCTTACAAATACAATTACTGAGGTACTATACCAGTGACCGCTTTGAAGCACAATAAAAGAATCTTTAAATTATATGAGATACTTTCACGTATTTGGTAGCCTGTGCAACTGGAACAATAATGGTGTAATGTGGCTAAACTTCGGTTGTTTAAAGGTAAGTCTAGCAGCCGCATTCTGAAGTCTTTGCTGCTTGTCAATTATGAGTTGATGTAAATCATAAAGAAAACTATTGCAATAGTCTAATCTACTAGTAATAAAAGCGTGAAGTTTAAGCCGGCATTTGAGAAAGTAGATAATAGAATAAAGTTTGGAAGGCTTGCCTTCTGTAACTGTATGATCCTCCTGTAACAGTATGAAATGGATTAACCTTCAGTACATTTTGAGGAAATGCTTTCTGAGAAAACCTGCCCAGAATATGTCACCTTTTTATTAAAGTTTTTGTGTTTATTGATTGCTGTTCCTGGTGCTGGGCTGGCTACCTTTCTAGGAATCTCTTTTATACTTTCACTATCTAACTGTATATGAAGCAAAAAGAATCAAGTACGAGAATACATCTTCTTTCCTTGGCGGCGTTTCAAATCATCAGAGGGTCCAAGAATTTATATCTTAATTGCACCTGCTAAGTGAAATGTTACCCTGAGACCTTTCTAATTTCTGTTGATCAGAACGTATTTGGTAATGTGTAAAGAAGGTTTCACGCGTGGAAGCATTAAAACGTCAATAACAAGTAAACAAATCTCCGAATATGCTTTCCAGCCTTTATCGAGCATACAGTTTGCCAAATTTCTAGTGTAGTGTATAAGTTTTGTTTTTTTTTTCGAATTTATCTATCAGCCATATAATCAATTTTACCCATTTGTTAAGGCCTGTTTGGCTAATTTGTGTGATGGATCCATGTAAAAATGACGTTTCATGCATCCTTCTTCCAGTACCCAATCTAGCGTGATTTCTATTGCAAAAAAATGCATTGGAGGTATATATATATATTGGTAGCATACACTTTTACCACCTCCTGGTTCATAATGCGACGATTCAATGACACACCAAGATCAGTTGCCTAGGCACACGCAAGCTTCCGAACCAAAAGATCAAGGGCCCCTACGCACTAGGCTGCCAAAATTTGTTTGGCTCAACCAAAAATTTCAACAATAATCGTTGCCGCACTTTACATCATGACATGAAAATTGTAAACTATGTATAGTATTCACGCCTGACAAAAATTTGTCCTGCTCCGAAGCGACAAAAATAATATATAGCAACCAACGATGGAGGCAATGACTCAGTGGAATGAACAAATGATCATCGAAATTTCTTCTGACAACAAGCAGGTGGAAAAACAAGAGATGGCAAAGAAACCTGACGGGATTGTACGAACAACTAATTAATTCCGCACAAACCCAATGTTTACTTCTCGCGATCTTCTTTGAAAAATATTCCAATCATTTCATCTAAATGTGTATCTCGGCATACATCTTCTCTGAGATCGGCTTCTTACTGTCAGCCTTACCTCTGTACGACCACAAATAGGTCGTGGAAAGTTGTGGAAGTTCTGTTTTGTGCAGAATATTCAGTAATCCAGGGAATCTTGGTCGTCTATAAAAATACTCTTTTACGGAAGCAAATTTTAGACTTGTCCATTTGCTACACGGTTCAGTGAAACTGTCAATACAAATTGTGAATATGCTAAAGCTGAGTAACCACTGGTGCGCGATGACCAATTCAAAGGTACGTATGTTGGTCACGCAGTGCAAGCACCATAGAAGTGTCGCTAATACTGTGTCAGTTAAAAGAAGATTTCAGCCTTTTGACTTTTGTAGTTTGTAGATAGATGGAAACCTTTTGTTTGTGACCAGTCACAAATGCGTGTTAAGTGACTACTTGTAAAACCAACATCACCTGTATCCCAAAGATCTTATTAAGAAAACAGCAAGACACCACTGGATAATGATCTTGGGATATTTCTCCTACATTCTGAGATCTTGGTTGAGTAAACGGCTGACAAACACGGGCTGAACGGTAGTCTGCAAATTTATCGCTGCGGTCCTTAGGCTGTTTATTGACAACATTAGCTGAATCTATGTTCGTGATTAAGACTGCGGTAACTGCTGGTTAGAGAATCTCGAGTTAGCATGAAAGAATGCGCGCGCGGGTAGAATCTATAAGGCACTGGAAAATTTTCTGTTTGGAGAACACTATCTTTACACATTTACACTCCACGAATAAATGCGTCAGAGAATCCGTCGTAAAGACCGATCTGTCCACCGTGGGGGCGGGATTTGCTTATTTATATCTGATGATATTTCCGCTAAGCGCCGGCCTGAAATTGAAGATCCGAACGTTGAGTGTCTGTGGTTCTCTTTGCTCTGCGCCCAACACGTCTTCCTAGAGCACTATCTTGCATTATGGTTTGTATTGATGAAATGATATATGAAATGGATCATATATGAACTGCGGATATGAAGTGAAGCTATGATCCTCTAGCTCAGTTGGTTAGAGCGTCGCACCGGAATCGCGAGGTCACGGGTTCAAACCCCGTTGAAATCCTGAATTTTTTCAGGCTTCTCTACGCAATTCAAATAATTGCGTTCATAACTGCGAGGATCATAGCTTCACTTGATTTCATATCCGCAGTTCATATATGATCCATTTCATATATCATTTCATCATTGATTCATTCCTCACGGGAACGTTACAACCCACAAATGACCAACTCACAACGTCAGTGACTTCATAGCTCGGTTGGTTAGAGCGTCGCACCGGAATTGCGAGGTCACGAGTTCAAACCCCGTTGAAGTCTTAAGCCTTTTCAGGCTTCTCTAGCTTCTCTTCGCAATTGCAATAATTGCGTTCATAACTGCGAGGATCATAGCTTCACTTGATTATGGTTTGTATTGTCTACCACCCATCTGGACTAAGCGCTAAGGACCACCAAGATCTAAATGACTACCTGGTTAGTACTATCGATATACTACGTAACCAATACCCTGATTGTGGAATTGTGCTCCTTGAGGACTTAAATGACCTTAACATATCAAATTTGTTAGCTTTTCATAGTCTGAAACAGGTTGTTGATCAACCTACTACGGGGACATCTATACTAGATCTTATAATTACTAACCTGTTTCACCTCTATGATAAACCTCAAGTTTTGGCCCCTCTAGGAACTAGTGATCATAATTCCGTTAGATGGTTACCCAGGGTAAATCTTAGAAGAAAAAATCATAGCCAGGGCCCTGTTAAACGTCCTGTCCGTCTTTATCCTCGTCATACTGTCGACGCTTTTGGGAGGTGGGTCTCTACCCATAACTGGTCTCGTGGTTTGGATTTGATTAATCCATCTGTGGACAAGCTTGTTAGCTCATTCACGTCAAATTTAACAAGAGCAGTAGATCGCTTTTTCCCTTTGAAGTCTATAAAATTCCACCATTCAGATAAGCCATGGATACCTCCATCAATTAAAATGTTTGTCAAAGAACGTCAAAATGCTTTCCATTCACAGAACACTCCCCTATGGAAATCCCTACGTAACAAAGTTCAGCAGATGATCGCTGAACGCAAACGATTTTTTTATCAAACGAAAGTACAAGATTTAAAGAGAGATAACTGCCGTAAGTGGTGGGGGATAGTTAATAAGATGTCTGGTAGATCTGAGAAGTCCACTCATCTCTTATTAGAGCGTGATGGTAAGACCTTATCTGATCCTGAATTAGCCAGTGCGCGTAATAACTTCTTTACATCTGTAAATTTGGACATCCCCCCGCTGCCAGTTTTGCTGCCAGCTTTCCTTCCTACGGGCGATACGTTACCTATGGTACAACCTTACGAAGTATGTAAAACACTTACTGCAATTCAGCCTCATAAGGCCCATGGGCCCGATAATATTCCTAGCAGAATCTTTAAAGAATTTGCTTTTGAACTGGCAACTCCAGCTGCTACTATTTTTAGCGTATCTTTTATGGTTATGTGGGGTTATGCCAATCACTTGGAAGGAATCTAATATCATCCCAATCCCTAAAATCAGAAAGCCCACACGTGAGAGTGATATCAAGAGAAAATGAGGGGACAGAGAGGGAGGCTCCCGGTCCAGCCCTTGGGTTATGTCATGTCCACGAAAGTTATTTTTAGACGAGCGGAAGTCTTCCGAGACGTCCGCATGCTGGCCTACCTCGGTCCGATGCTTGAAAGAAAATAAATATTCATCAACCTTCCACGTGCGCCGTCATTTTCTCTTTTCACTAAGAACCTAAGAGCGAGGCAAGACTGCATGCGGACGTCTCGGAAGACAGACTTCCCCTAGAACAAAGACTTCCGCTCGTCTAAAAATAACTTTCGTGGACATGACATATCCCGGCCAACGCCCTGAGCCTCCGTCTCTGTCCCCTCATTTTCTCTTGGTGATATAAGACCAATCTCACTTACACCTTGCCTTTCCAAGGTTTTAGAAGACTCTGTGGTTTCATGGTTAAGTTGATTGAGGATGTCAGGGATAAAATTGACCCTATGCAGTTTGGCTGCCTAAAAGGAACATCCACATCTTACAGTCTGTTAGATATGGTCCATAATTGGCTTTTACAACTAGACAGTCCTAATGAAGATCTCCGAGTCTGCTTTTTGGACTTTTCGTATAAGGTTATAACATCCTTTTCCAAACGCTTATTAACATTAAGGTTAGACTTTTTCTGATCCCTTGGATCATCATTTTTCTTCTATCTGATAGAAAACAACGCGTTAAGTTAAATCAGACATTTTCGGACTGGCTCCCTGTGAAAGCAAATTAAGCCCGATTTTGTTCCTCATAATTGTCAATGATTTGGGGAGGGCTATGTCTCTTTGGCGGAGAACCCTAGTAAGGGTAGCTTATCATCCTCCCAGTGGATGCATCTTAACGCTAAGAAATGCAAGGAGTTGCGTTCGTGTTTCTTCAAGGAAAAACTCCAGTTAGCTCCCTTAACAATTGATGATCAACCGTTAGAAGTGGTAACCTCACATAAGGTCCTGAGGCTTATTATTCAGAATGACTTAAAGTGGAATGAACACATCGCATCAGTATTTACTAAGGCATCGAAACGCTTGCATATTCTATGTGTTTTACGTCGGGGCGGTGTCCCAGCAGCTGACCTAGTCTCAATTCATGTGTCCTTGATACCCTCTATTTTGGAATACAGCTGCGTAGTCTGGCATTATGCTTTTCCTTCCTATTTGTCTGAACAGCTCGAAAGAGTCCAGAAACGAACTTTTGGTATTATCTTCCCAAACAAACCTACAGCAGGGCAAGTGAACTTGCTGACTACCCAAGGTTGGACGTTCGCCCCAATGATCTTTGTATTATAACTTTAAAGAAAATTGACGGGAAGGGCCCTCTCTCAAAGCACCTGACAATGACGAGGGTGAGCGCACAAGGACGTACGATGAGAAATCCTACCCACAGAACCTTATATAAGTGTAGAACGGAGGGGGTTAAAAAAAGCTTTTTTTCTAGTGCAATAATTTCTTTTAACAATAATATTTAGAATCTACATTTTTATGTAATCTTTATATTCAATATGTTATTTAATGTTTATTTCATTGTAAATACACATTGTAATTCATTTTTAAATGCGTAAATGTGTTTCAATAAACTGTTATTATTATTATTATTATTATTATTGTTATTGTTATTAGAGAAAGGCAGTCCGTATCGATTGTCGTAAACAACCCTTTTTCTCAGCGGTTCTCAACAAGACTATGATGGTTTTGTGCTCAGCTGATCAATATGAATTCCAAGGGAAAAAACTGGATTCCAAAGGAAGCACAGTCCTTTCCTGCATGATGAGTGTACGTTATCGATGCAAGAGAGTCCTCGACGTATTCGCTTGGTCAATTCTGGATGTTTGCCCTGGTAAAAATAATGACCTTAAAATGACATGCTCCACCCGACAACAGGCGTAAGCTAAGTATCATCACTATCATCTCGTCGATGGGCTATCCATATTGGGCATGGCCGCCAGATCAGTTGTTCTGGTAGGTAGTCAATTAATCGATAAAGAAACTTGTAGGCGGCAACGTGTTTGGCTCTGAAAAAAGGAAATCGCTGTCTCTTTCTTCCTTACTGCGCAAGCAACCTTCTCTCCAGGATAGTTACTGACAGGGTTCAATTAAATTTGTACAGCTCTTTGTTACGTTTCGTAAATTGTTTTTGCTGAAGACTATGAAAGCTGCAAATCTTATCATGGCTTGTTAGTGCTTACTCCGCTATTTTTAAACTCCATTTCATTCTTTTTATCCTTTCTAACCGTTTAACCCTCAATGTGCATCCATTGGAACATTTATTAGACCTTACTGAGGGCTTTGGTTCAAAATACGTGGCATAAAACTCGAAACTAGATGAAAATATCACAAAGCGTACAGCCACCACAAGATGTCAAGAACTCAAAAGGTGAAGTGGACGGATCAAATGAACGAGGACGTGTTCGAATGCAAAAGAAAGGCACAGGAATTAATAAACTCCGACAGAGCCCTAGTTAACGGAACCGGAAGGAAAAAGGGATCCATAGAGGCTATGAAAGATCTGTGGGACGCTGAAGGGTATAGACACCTTGGACTGAAACCTCAAAATTTGGGGGACCAGGCATCAAAACGTGAAAAAATTCAAGAAGGGTCAGTGGACATTAGCTTGAGTAACTCGAGGGCGATGTCAGGGTTTGATTAATCTATGTATGGTGGCAGAACTCAATCTGTTTCTAATATTGATCATTAGGACAGAGCAGATTTATCTAATTTGGATGTTGAAACGGCAGAGAGTGATGAATCACGATATGCTAATTCGCAAGAGACAGCAAGAAGTGATTTGCATATGACCAGTGCCAGTGTTAGTACTACAGAAATCTCAGGAGACGCACAGCTTCTAGCTATAGAGCAGACAGAGCAGAACGATCAAGACAACGAGAGTGTGCTGGGGTGTCTGCCAGAGCACTACGTTGTTGATAAGCCATCTAAGGGGTGATGGCAGTCCCATTGTTAATCCGACCTCCATCATAAGAGATGCTTATAATAAGATTGTAACCTGGAAAAAGAGTGTATTTCTGGTGCCGTATGGAAAAATTGGAAGGGGAATTTATTGATAAAATTACATTGCATATTAATTACTGGAATAGCAGCTCCGACAATCAGCACATATCATTGAAAGCAGCTTTCTTTTGGCTGTAGCCCTACAAAAGCCAAGCCCGAGATCCAAAACAAAAGACCATAAGAAAGTCTTATCTAAGCGCCTTCCGCTCTGTAAAGAAGTGGAAATTAGGAAGTTGTTACGTAAAGCTTGAATTCTTTAGGGACGTATTGAAACGTTTAAAGGTAGCTAAGCTTGTGCTCGAAGAACAAATCAACTCAGCGCTGCGTTTCCTTAGCGAAACGTCAACTGGGGGACTGCTGGAGCTAACGGATGACGTCATGGAGCAGTCGTGGCTCAGTTGGCTATTGCGCGGCTTTCGGAGCGAGAGGTCCCCGGTTCGATCCTCGGTGACTTAAACGTCTGTTTCGACTTTCCTCTGATCCTTGTAGCTATAGCTTTAAATATCCGTAAAACGGAACACTGACAGAGGGAGGGGGGTAAAGGGCGCACCGTCGGCTTCCCTTGATACCAGCCTCGTAGCCGAAGGAACTACCGACATTAAATAAAGTTACTTTACCTTTATAGTCAAGTTAAAAGAGAAACACCCAAATCCACAACCAACAACATTGGGGCTCACTTCTCTTCGGGCTGATTGACGATGATATCCCTGAATCGGTGTACTAGGGATAAATGGTGAAATGATAACACAGGTTGCATTAAAAACAAAGGGATCAAGGGGGCCATACGGGGTTGACGCTGATGACTTTCGAAGAATCCTGGCTTGCAAGTCCTTTAAACAGTCGTCTACAAAACTATGCTAGGCTATAGCCACAATGATAATCGATCCTGCAATCATAGAGCCACTGGTGGCAAGCCGGTTGATTCCCCTGGATAATTGCGAAGGTGCGGTGCTGCCTATTGGGGTCGGTGAGGTAATACGAAGGATTATTGGAAAGTGTGTAATGCACGTTGCTAAGGGAGACGTGGTTGAGGCGAGCGTCTCCCTCCGATCCATCTATGTTTCGTTACAAAAGTCTGGAAGTGAGGCTGTATTTGAAGCAGATGATATGGACGCGGTACTACTAGAGGAATATGTGAGTGAGAAGGTGACCAACTGGGTCAGCGAGGTTACCAAGCTGGCAGACACAAGCATGTTATCCTGCTTACACCTTCGGCTTGAAATATCGTTGGACCTATTTTTTGAGAACTCTGCCAGATATGCAAAATTTAGTAGAGCAGCTAGAGAACGCCATGTCGAAAGTGCTTATCCCTGCAATTGTGGAGCACACGTGCAAGGTTGGTTGTACGGCTGTGAGGATGTATATTTTTTTGATTTACCGTTCTGCCAGTCCGTTGAGGGGGCCTAGGCATGACAAACCCGTTTTTTGAAGCAAATTTCGAGCAATCCTCTGTTAAAGTTACCACCCTCTGGTCTAACAAATCATAGTTGAATCCCATCAGATGCCAGACGATTCTCTGTCAAGCCACTACAACAGGTAATGAGAAGTGAGAGAGAGCAAAGCCGCCCCACAACTGGGCAGAGCATATCAGAGAGGTAGCTCCCCAAAAAGTCCAGCGAGCACTTGACGTTGCCGCGGAAAAAGGGTCATCAGTTTGGCCATACTCGAGGAGGGTTTTAAATATTGAACAAGGAACTTTCACACCCCTTATTTTCATGTCAACAGGCGGTATGGGAAAGGAGTGCTTGTAATACCATAGCAGACTGACTCAACTGATCTCCATCAAGAAAGGAGAACTTTAGATTATGCTAAAAAATATCCTGGATAAGAGTAAGGACATACTTTGCTTTATTGAGATCCGCACTAATAAGCCTTAGAGGATCAAGAGCTAGAAGAAAAGCCTTTTGTGACTTTAAGAACACTTCATTGCCGTCACCTTGTAAATACAAACATTTCACATAATTTTTTTGAAAGTATATTTTCCCATTCTGTATTTGATGCTATAAAATGACGTTTTTAGTATATTTTTATACGGACTATAATTGTGAATATCATTTCTAGCATTTTACTAGATCATATATTGTAAATTTCAGTTGTTCTTTCAAAGGCAATATTCTTGTCTTGTTATGTCCAGGAGGTAGATTGATAAATGTAAATAGGAAATCAATTTAGCGAATAATGCTATTCTGTAAATTTAATTGGTGTATAGACGGCTTGCAACCAACCTCTAGAGACAGATAAAAATGGCCAAATGAGCAAATGTTAGACGACGAACAAAACACCTACTGTTTGTGCCATCCAAAATGGCGGCCACGACGTAACGTGAAAACCACTTTTTGAAGGAAAAACTCACAAGGAAATATGGTCAGTGAATAATAATTAGAGAAATAAATGAATGCCAAAGTTGAGCAGGTGTAAAAATTGATCTGGGGGAAAAACACAAGTGCATGTGTCGCATTGCGGCTCCTTTAAAATATACGCTTGTTCTGATGATGCTCATTTAGCAAACGCGACGATAGTAAGCACACTCAACATGACGATCACGTGCCCTGCGAAATAATCAAAATAAAATCGAGAGAAATCAATGAAATAATATTCAAGTTTGTTTTGTTTTCTATCGAAAAATTCCAGATATTTTCAGGACTTCTCAATACTTTTAAGGACGTTCGCGCCCAAAACGTTCCCACGTACAGATTTTTTTAAAACTTGCCACGCAGAAAGGTAATGATCTACTTTTGCCAAAAAGGCAAAAAAATGGGGGTTACCGTGCTCGTTTTCGAGATCATGAGATGCACTTTTAGAAGCTTGCGTTATTTTAAGACGATCTTAGCTTACAACTGCCAGCAATAAAAAAAAGCTACATTAGTGAAATATAGATAAGATAAACGCCCATTTAGCAAACGCGACGACAGTAAGCACACTCCAGGACGATCATGACGATCATGTGCCCTACGAAATAATTAAAATAAAATCGAGAGAAATCAATGAAATAATATTCAAGTTTGCGATTCCAGAAAAAAACACCTTGCATTTCATTTGGACCTCATTAAAAAGCAAAATAGAACATGTTATTACCGATTGCCTAGTTTTCGGTGGGGATTTTACAGCACAGACCATTACCATTCATATTTTTTTCTCTCTCCCTGGGATTTCAACAGATAATGTTTTTAAATAGCGGGATTTAATTTTTTTCATCACAACAGTACAATTTTAGTTTTACTTATAAAAGGTTACCATTCAAAGTTCGCTGTTGGAAGACGAAGATTAGACTAGATTACGAACAATCACCAAGCGGAGAAGTGTCCGATCGCTCAGAGAAACGTTGCAATAAAATAAACAACTAGCCTCACTTGCTCGGGACCGTACTAGGGTTAATATTCCCCGGGTTAATATTCCCCAGTATGGCCTTCGCGCACGGTTATTGAGAGGTTGTTATCATGCCTCGTTTAATATTTTGAAAACTGAATTAATTTCCCGCGCAAGCCACCTCACTTTCCCAGAGGTTGTTGTATAAATGACACGTACTACATTGAACTACTGTATGCGTTTCGAAATTTCGTTGCTCATCTATTGCAGCCTAGGAACTTGTGATTTTACTAATGTGAAAAGGCTGGTGTCATCATCATGGTTTATATTATTATAGCCTAACCCTAACCCTAACAGCACATCATGGTGGTTACAATTCTTTTTCTAGGGTGAGATCGGACGTCAGCTTGTAAAGGCACCTCTGGCAGGCGCTATCAGTCCATATGTAGTCTCACTCACACACCATGATATACTTGAAAGGAAGACAGACCACAACACCCAGGGTCTCCCCTCTACTCTTCACGAACAATGTATGGGTTTTAAAAAATGGTCCTGTAACCAGGTGATAGAAACATATTAAGAACTAAGAACGCCGGTTACTCTGGTTGAAATTGTATAAGAACATATACAATGTTTTAAAAGTCCCAACGTTTCGGTTGAACCTTCAACCTTCATCACGGGAAAGTGAAAAAATTATTCGCAAAAAAAACGTTTCTTATAGTATGCCAAATTCGAGTCTATTATTATTGAATTCTGTCCCTCGGGGCAAGACGTAGAAATTCGTGCGGCAAATGCATGCCATCGTCACGATTAAGTGGATTCCTGCAATATCGAGCCATCGATCCAGTTTACGGTTGAAAGGGAAACAAATCGGAAAATATCTTTCCTGGACGTTACTGTTTGCCGTCAAGACAACGGTGGCCGTTGGCAAAACCCGGATCGGATCGGACCGGACCGGATCGGATCGGATCGGATCGGATCGGATCGGATCGGATCGGATCGGATCGGATCGGATCGACAAAACCCGGACTGGTTCAATTTTTAAAATTCCTGCCAATAGACACATGAAATCCCTGGGTCACCAGTTAAGGTTACTTCCCACCTTCACGGGTGTCCTTCCGGAAAAAGGTTCGTACTCGCGTTAGTTTCAATAAAATCATAACAAACTATACATCAGAAGAAAGCTTAGTAAATGTAGTTTACGATAAATATACTGCTTTAGCGAGTTTTTTTTTTGGTAAGTGTTAGAATTGGCGCCGGTAAGACGTGAAACCGCCGAGGGTTCTTCTGTTAAATTTATAATTATCGGGTATCGGATGCCGCTTCACGAGCAAAATGACTTCACAGTGTTGTTATTCACAAGCCATCAATCAACAAAAGCTTGTCAGGAGATTCCGATATTTAGAATAATTTCTCATGGCGTCCATTTACACAACATACCTCGCATATTTTTGGCTACTCCAACCTTAGATGCAGATATCTAAACAACCAATCAGAATATCGAAAACGCCTGAGACAATTTCTTTGATTGATGGCTTGTGAATAACAACATTGTGAAGTCATTTTGCTCGTGAAGCGGCATCCGATACCCGATAAATTAATTAGAAGAACTCTCGGTGGTCTCACGTCTTACCGGCTCCTGACAATAAAAGGAAAACTCGGTTACACTATATCTGTTGGCGTAAACTACGTTTATTAAGACTAAAAACAAGATAAGTATGCAAGGCTGGTTTTACGGCTGTGAGGATATATAGTGTTTGTTTGACCAATTTTCGTCAGGCACGGCCTGACTCCTTCAGGGAGTTAAATCATAACTCGTACATAACTCCCTGAAGAAGTCGGGCCGTAGCTGACGAAATATTGGTCAAACAAAAACTATATATCCTCACAGCCGTACAACCAGCCTTGCATAATTATTTTGTTTTTAGTCTAAATATTATTTGCTGGTCAGATCTCCCAAGATCCGGCACTTGTACTTTGTTCAGATGGCCCTTGCATACACAAACTGTCCACATTTATTAAGCTTTCTTCTGATGTATAGTTTGCTATGATTTTATTGAAACGCAAGTACGAACGTTTTCCGGAAGGACACCCGTGAAGGTGGGAAGTAACCTTAACTGGTGACCCAGGGATTTCATGTGTCTCTTGGCAGGAATTTTGATATTGAACCAGTCCGGGTTTTGTCGATCCGATCCGATCCGATCCGATCCGATCCGGTCCGGTCCGGTCCGATCCGATCCGATCCGATCCGATCCGATCCGATCCGGTCCGGTCCGGTCCGATCCGATCCGATCCGATCCGGGTTTTGCCAACGGCCGACAACGGTCGACTTTCCACTAAGGTCTATCGTAAACCTACCCACACTGAAAGATACCTGTCGTTTCATTCGCATCACCCGGTTGCGCACAAGAGGGCTGTTGTTAAATCTTTGACCGATCGTGCAAAAACTATTCCATCTTCTAGTGATCAACGGTCAAAGGAAACGAAGCACGTAACAGCAGCACTAGTGGCGAATGGTTACCCAAAGCGATTTGTGATTGATGTTGGCAAACCAAAACGACCAGCTCCACAACTGTCAACAACTGCACCGGGTGCTGCAAAGGGTTTCTGTATTCTTCCATACATCAAGGGCACATTGGAGCCTATTAAACGGATTTTGAGTAATCACGACATCATAGTTGCTCAAAAGCCACACCAAACCATCGGGAATTTGTTTCCTAAACCGAAAGACCCAGTACCGAAAGATCAGACTCGTGGCGCCATCTACTCGATTCGAGTAGATGGCGGGGAAACCAAACGCAAATTTTTTACTCGCCTTAAAGAACACCAGAAAGCCGTGGAACATAAACACTCGCAAAAGTCAGCTTTAGCGGAACATTGTTTACGTTCTGGTCACACTGTCTCTTGGGAGGCGTCCAAGATGGCGCAATCGACGCATTCTTGAGGCTTGGGAAATTGACACTTGCAGGAATCCACTTAATCGTGATGATGGCATGCATTTGCCGCACGAATTTCTAAATCTTGCCCTGAGGGACAGAATTCAATAATAATAGACTCGAACTCGGCATACTATAAGAAACGTGTTTTTTGCGAATTATTTTTTCACTTTCCCCTGATGAAGGTTCAACCGAAACGTTGGGACTGTTAAAACATTGTGTATATTTTTATACAATTTCAACCAGAGTAACGTTCTTATTTCTTAAAATGTATGGGTTCTTTAACGTCCGTTGGTGTTGATAACAGGAAAGGTTGTGAGACAAGGCATACGGTTATAGTCCTTATCCGAAACGACTTGAAAGTCTAGCCAAGTGCAGTTTTTATTA